>NC_134091.1:39195203-39496468 GCF_000715075.1 Nicotiana tabacum
ACCAGAAACTCATAATGACCATATCTAGTACGGAAAGCAGTCTTCGGAACATCTGAATCCCGAATCTTCAACTGATGGTATCCTGACCTCAAGTCGATCTTAGAGAATACCCTAGCACCCTACAACTGGTCAAATAGATCATCAATACGCGGCAATGTGTACTTGTTCTTAATAGTGACTTTGTTCAATTGGCGATAATCAATACACATCCGCATTGTTCCATCCTTCTTTTTCACAAATAATACTGGTGCACCCCAAGGCGATACACTCGGTCTGACAAACCCTTTGGCTAGTAACTCTTCAAGTTGTTCTTTCAATTCTTTCAATTCTTTCGGAGCCATGCGATACGGTGGGATAGATATAGGCTGGGTATCTGAAGCCAAGTCAATACAGAAATCAATATCACGATCAGGTGGCATACCTGGAAGATCTGACGGAAATACATCGGGAAACTGCCGAACTACAGGCACTGAATCAATAGCCGGAGTCTCTATAGTAGTATCCCGAACATAGGCTAGATAAGCCAAAAAACCCTTCTCAACCATGTGTTGAGCCTTTATAAAAGAAATAACTCGATTAAATGAACTAACAGGCGAACCCTTCCACTCCAGCTTAGGCAATGCTGGAATAGCCAAGGTAACAGTCTTGGCATGACAATCTAGAATAGCATGATATGGAGACAACCAGTCCATGCCCAGAATAATTTCAAAATCGGTCATCTCAAGTAATAGAAGATCTGCTCTAGTTTCGTAACTGCAGAATGTAATAATACATGACCGGTAGATTCGGTTCACAACAACAAAATCGCCCACAGGAGTGGACACATAAACAAGAGTACTCAAGGACTCACGAGAAACACCCAGGAATGGATCAAATAGAGATGACACATATGAATACGTAGATCCTGGATCAAATAATACTGAGGCATCTTTGCCACAAACAAAAATAATACCTGTAATCACGACATCTGAGGCCTCTGCATCTGGTCTAGCTGAAAAAGCATAGAACCGAGATGGAGCGCCAACTGTCTGGCCTCCGCCTGGCTGACCTCCACCTCTAGGACGGCCCCTACCCACCTGTCCTCCGCCTCTTGGTGGTCGGACTACTGGTGGAGCAACTGGTCCGGTAAGCATAGGCTGCTGACCTTGCTGTACTGGTCTACCTCGAAGCCTGGGCAAAACCTCCGCATGTGATTGGGATCCCCGCACTTGTAACAACTCTTCGGTGCGATGGGCTGCTAACTAAGTGTCTGGCCCTGGGGACCGGAATACCCACGGAAAGAACCCTGAATAGCTGGTGGGCGATAAGAACTCTCTGGGATAACACTGAGATAAGGTCGCACTGGAGCACCTCGAGGGATATAGGGGTCTGCTGGACTGTCCCCTCACGAACTGACCTCTGCCCCCGGACGGAGCACCTCTGAACTCTCCAAAGTACCTGAACCACTTATCTCTCATAATCTGCTCTCGGCTCCGCTGACGTACACCTTCAATCCTCCGGGCTATCTCCACAACTCGCTCATAAGAAGTACCCATCTCAACCTCTCGAGCCATAGTGGCCTGAATACCAGTATGTAAACCGGCTACAAACCTTCGCACTCTCTCCGCCTCAGTAGGGAGTATCATTAGTGCATGGCGAGATAATTCAGAAAACCTCGCCTCATAATCAGTCACTAACATCTGACCCTGCTGGAGCTGCTCAAACTGAAACCGCAACTCTTCCCTTTGGGAGGGTGGAATATACCTGTCCAAGAAGATACGGGTGAATCTGTCCCAAGTCATGGGAGGAGAATCTGCTGTTCTGCCAAGAGCATAAGACTGCCACCATCTACGGGCTCTACCCTCTAGCTAAAAAGTAGCAAAATCAACCCCATGGGATTCCAATATTCTCATGTTGTACAGTCTATCCTTGCAACGATCAATGAAATCCTGTGGATCCTCATGTCGCTCACCCCCGAAGACAAGAGGATGTAGTCTAGTCCATCTGTCTAATAGTTTCTGAGGATCGGCGGCTACAGCTGGCCTGGGCTCAGGTGTAGCTGCTGCCACTGGCTGGACTCCACCCACGGGTAGTGCACCCTGGGTCTAATATACAGCAGCTGCCTATCCACGAGCCTGCGCGGTAGGGGTCTGTGCTCCCTCGCCCTCCTGAGATATGGCTGGGTCTGCCGAAAATAAACCAGCCTGAGTCATATTGTCCATGAATCGCAACATACGACCCATGACATCCTGAAATCCCGATGCAGATGTGAAGTCCACCGGAGCTGGCTCTGCCACATGCACCTCACCCTGCTCCTCAATAATGGGATTCTCTGCTGGATTCACTGGCGGCATAACTAGAATAGTCCTGGGATGTCCTCGCCCTCTACCACAGCCTGGAGCCCTCCCTCGGCCTCTGCCTCGGCCTCTAGCAACTGGGGGAGTAGCTCTTCCCTGGTCTGGAATCTCATTAGAGCGTGTTCTCACCATCTGTGAGAGAATAAGAGAAGGATATTTAGTACTACATCAATTGCACGATGGAATATGAAGAAAGGTAGTTTCCTAACACCATATAGCCTCTCGAAGATAAGTACAGACGTCTCCGTACCGATCCGCAAGACTTTATTAGGTCTGCTCATAACTTGCGAGACCTACGTGAAAAAAGTGCTCTGATACCATGTTGTCATGACCCAATTTCACCTATAGGTCATGATGGCGCCTAACACTACAGCTAGGCAAGCCAACTAATAAGTCAAACGTACATTGGTTATTCCAAGAAAATAATAAAATACCAACTTATACCAATGTGTGTGTGCCAAGACCCGGTGTCACAAGTGCATGAGCATCTAGTAGATTATACAAAATTCCAAATACTGTCTGAAATGAAATAGACAGAATATAAATATAAGAAGAGACATTGGTAGCCGCAGAACGGCTCATAAAGGCAGCTCACCACTATGCCTCGGGATGACGTGGGTATGTGATGATAGGTCCTCCACTAGTACCTGTCTCAGATCCTGTACAAAAAGTGCAGCAAGTGTAGTATGAGTATGTAAACAACGTGTACCCAGTAAGTATCAAGCCTAATCTCGAAGTGGTAGAGACGAGATGGCCGACTTTGACACTCACTATGGGTTTATAATAATAACTGAAATAAAACTAGGATATTTAAATCAACATGATTTACAGAATTCACAATAATTTATTTAATCAGCAAAAATAATCAAATTCCTTCAAATGTAACAATTCTCAATATATTAATTAAATTCCTTCAATTCAAATAGTTTCCCATTTATATATTAAACCTTATTTACAGGAGTAACAATTAATTCCTTAACAAGCAAGAATAATAATTCATTAAATTCCAAGGATTTTTCAATTTATTAATTTGCTTCACAAGCTAAAATAAATTATTAAAGTATCGTGTAATTATTATTATTAAGCACGATTTCTGCCGAGGACGTGCGGCCCGATCCAGAGTGTCGTGTACACTGCCAAGGGACGTGCGACGCGATCCATAGATGCATCTATCTCGCCGAGGCATTCGGCCCGCTCCACAAGAAAGGAGGACATTTTCTTATGTGCCTCCGGAAGGAGAGTATATTTATTATAAGGTAAATTCGGGAGGAGAACAATTTCTTTTAATAATTAATTGATTTAAACAAACAATCAAGCCTATGAGATACCCAGACTTTAGCATTAATAGTAGCTATGCACGGACTCTCGTCACCTCGTGCATATGTAGCCCCCCCATAATTAGCAATAATTATTTAATTTTAATCACCTATGAGGTAATTTCCCCCTCACAAGATTAGACAAGAGACTTACCTCGTCTTGCTCCAATTTAATCCACTATAAGGCCTTTTTCACGATTATCCAACTCCGTCTGGCTCGAATCTAGCCAAAATAATTTGATACAATCACTAAATATTATAGGAATCAATTCTATAAGAAAATACTACATTTTAAAGAAAAGATCTCGAAATTAGTTAAAAATTCGCCCGCGGGGCCCACATCTCGGAATCCGATAAAAGTTATGAAATCCGACAACCCATTTAATTATGAGTCCAACCATACCAGTTTCACTCAAATCCGACTCTGAATCGATACCGAAATCTCAAAAATTCGTTTCTATGAGATTTCTAAAAATTTTCCAAATTTAAATCTCAAAACACTAATTTACGGTGAAAACAAGATATACTTGTATATGTAGACCAAATTCGAGTTAGAATCACTTACCCCAATGTTTTTCCCTTGAAAATCTGCCAAAAGTCGTCTCTGCTCAAGCTCAAGTTTGTCAAAAATGACAAATGGGATGAATGCCCTCTTTTTATAAAACTGCCCAGCAGCCTTCAGAACTGGTCCTTGAACTGGGCCTCGATCACGGCTTCGATCACAGGCTCGAGCCTGGACCTCGGTCATGGACTCGATCAGGGCATCGAGGTTGGGCCTTCGATCATAGCCTCAATCATAGCATCGAGCTTAAGCCTTCGATTGTGACCCTCGATCTTGGGTCTCGATCCTGGCCCTCGAGCCTTGCCTTCAATCATGGCCCTCGAGCTGGACCTTCGATCATGGCCCTCGAGTTGGACCTTTGATCATGGATTCGATACACTAGCTTGAGCCTGTACCTCGTCAACCCTGGGCTCGATATCTGGCTCGATATCTGGGCTCGATCACAGCCCAGAATGTCCAACAGAAGAGGAAAAATTGCAGCAGCTTTTTAACTCAAATTTTTGATCCGTTAACCATTCGAAACTCACCCGAGGCCCTCGGGACCTCAACCAAATATACCAACAAATCCTAAAACATCATACAAACTTAGTCGAACCTCTAAATCACATCAAACAATGCTAAAACCTTGAATCATACCCAATTCAAGCTTAATGAAACTAAGAGTTTTCAACTTCTACATTCAATGTCGAAACCTATCAAATTAACTCCGATTGACCTCAAATTTTACACACAAGTCATAAATTACATAACGGAGCTATGAAAAGTTTCGGAACTGGATTCTGACTCCGGTATCAAAAAGTCAACTCATCGGTCAAACTTCCAAACTTAAATTCTTGTTTTTAGCCATTTCATGCCTAATTTAACTACGGACTTCCAAATAAAATTCCGAACACGCTCCTAAGTCCAAAATCACCATACGGAGCTGTTGGAATCATCAAAATTCTATTCCGGGGTTGTTTTCACAAAATGTTGACCGAAGTCAAACTTAGCACTTTAAGGCCAACTTAAGGAACCAAGTGTTCTGGTTTCACCTCAGAATTTGATTCCGGGCATACGCCCAAGTCCCAAATCACGATACAGACCTACTGGAACTGTCAAACACTGATCCGAGTCTGTTTGCTCAAAATGTTGACCAAAGTTAACTCAATTGAGTTTTAAATCTCTAATCCATATTTTTAAATCCATTTTTCACATAAAGACTTTCCATGAAATTTTATGGATTGCACACGCAAGTCGAGGAATGATAAATAATACTTTTTGATGTATTAGAACACATAATTAATTATTAAATTTAAGGATGACATTTTGAGTCATCACATCTAACAAGGAAAAAGTAGCAATTTGAAGGTAATTTAGAAAGAACTTGGAGAAATAGGACAACTTGGTAGTAGGTTGGGTTAGCACAATAATGGGTATGATCGGTTCTTTGGGTACTTATGATGTGGCTAGTATCTACAGGTGTTTCGTGGCAATGCTCTCGAATTTGGCAACTTGTGTGGCTTGGTGGAGTTAGAGGAATTCAGTTCAGATAGCTTGGTTATGTGCGAATGGATTTCAAAGTGTTCAGGATGGGTTCTACCATGGTTTGAACCTGATATTTTCTACCGATGTACGGAACGTGTTGTGTGTTATGATTTCCTCCTTGAAAGAAGCAAGAAAGAGGTTTCTGACTAATAAGGTATGTAATTTTCTAGTGACTCAGAGTTGATAATGGAATTCTTATGCTTGTCACACGATGGCATAATAGATGTGGTGTGTTATGCGGGAATAGGATTTACATGTACAAGGTCACAATTCAGTTTTGAAGGTAAGGACATAAATTCTTAAGCAGCATGAACGATATCCGATGACTAGGTAAATGATATTACTATCTGGTATATCTTGATAAGAGTGTATATTTCAGAAGGGGTAGTGTGTTTTGATTTATGGGTATTTCGCTGGTATTGCGGCACTCTCCTGGTTGATCGACTATTGATACTCAAATTTTTGCGAGGTGGCACTGAAGAATTTTAAGTATTTCTCGTGGGATGATTGTGTATGAGAGAGGTGTTAGGCATTCGGGCGGAGCTAGCCAGATGATAGAAGGTATTATGATTCCGTCATTGTGGATTTTCAAAGGTTGTTTATCTATTGGTGTCTGACCATAGTTGCTTTGGGGGCCCATTGGTAGGCCCAATTAGGATATGTATTCTACACCGAGCTGGATTGCTGGCTCCATACTGCTATTGTTGAAGGATGTGCCCTTCGGTTAATGTGAAGCTTATTCGTGTTCTGAAATGATCTGTGAGTTACTCTTTTATGCTACGAGGAGTTGTGATTCGTGGTTATATACACATATGGTGTGGTTCTATTGTGGCCTTATAGCGGAATTTGAGCGAGAATAGTATTGGATATTGCTTGGTTGATAACGTATTGGTTATGTTCTTTCGGGTTTTATGTGGCATGGTGTCGTTTGCTTCTCCGTGGTTATGGTAATGCACTTTGGGTACTTGATGTCGAATTGCGCATGGTTATTGATTTTAGTAGGGTGGCTTGAGGTGTTTTCATATGGACTAGTATTTGGATAGGGTCGCGTATTGCAGCAGAGTTATGTGGAAATATGATCCCTCGTGTAAGATTCGTGTGTTATGGTTCTGCTGTGTGTGATGGGTTCTTAGCATTGCGTCGGGGTGGAACTCGTCGAGCTTGCGGAACGGTTCTCCTGTTTGGGTCATTGTTATGATTAGGTACATTTGGAATGTTGCTATCTGGTGCACGGATTGCACGGGTTGTGGCTTTAGATTGTATTGATATGTCATGTCATTAGAGTGGTCGTGTTGGATGAGACGAGGTCATTGGGCCTAGAATGGATGCTATCAGATTTGATTGTGGTATAATTGGGAGGATAATATCGGAAGTTGGCTTTGAAATTGGCTATAGTTCTTGTAGAAGGAACGGGAGCTCCATAATCTGTTGGTCTAATGAATGGTTATAAATTCGGTATGTTTTTTTCATCATCAGCAGTGTACGAAGGTTTTAGAATGAGGTTTTGTCTGATATGATGCTTATTACCAACAATATGTTGATTTGAATCGATACTGTGATTTGAAATCATTGCTTCGAGCATTCGAGCTATGCGGTATTTGAATTTGAGTATTTGAGTTATGGGTACGGCTTTTGGTACAACTTGTTCAGACTTATACGGTATGTAGATGCGAACTTCTGATCTTATAAGAAATTTCGGATGTCGAAAATTTGATTCGAAGGCTTGTGGGCTAGGTTGAATATAGGAATTTCAGTTTTGTTGTGCTATCAGACCTGTATGGGATAGGGTGACGTGGGATCACCCCCGGGTATGTGCATGGGAAAGTTACACAGCCATTTCTTGGCTTTTTGAACAAATCTCGGCACGTTCGAAGACGAATGTATGTTTAAGTGGGGGAGGATGTAACGACCCGGCCGACCGTTTAGGGAGTTATAGCCCCGTTTTCCCCATTTCTACTTCTTTTTGTATTATTCAGCTATATTATGTTATATCGGGTCAGTTGGTTCCGGTCCGGGAAGAACTCGGAGTGAAATGAGACACTTAGTCTCATAATTGAAAATTTTAAGTTAGAAAAGTGGACCGGATATGGACCTATGTGTAAACGACCTCAGATTTGAATTTTGATGATTCCAATAGCTCCGTATGGTGATTTTGGGTTTAGGATCATGTCCGAAATATTATTTGGAAGTCCGTAGAGGAATTAGCCTTGAAATGCCGAAAGTTTAATTTTTGAGAAGTTTGACCGGGGGGTTGACTTTTTGATATCAGGGTCGGAATCCGATTATGAAAATTGAAATACCTCTATTATGTCATTTATGACTTATGTGCAAAATTTGAGGTCAATCGGACGTGATTTGATAGGTTCCGGAGTCGTTTGTAGAAATTAGAAATTTCAAAGTTTATTTGGCTTGAATTGGGGTGTAATTCATGGTTTTAACATTGTTTGAGGTGATTTGAGGGTTCGACTAAGTCTGTATGATGTTTTAGGACTTGTTGGTATATTTGGTTGAGGTCTCGAGGGGCTCGGGTGAGTTTCGGATGGTTAACGGGTTGGATTTTGGACTTGGAACTCTGCTGGAAATTTTCTGATGCACCATCTGGTTTCCTTCATCGCGTTCACGAGTGGAGCCTCGCGTTCGCGTAGAGGAACTGGGAGACTGGCAATATTTGCTCTTCACGTTCGCAAAGAGAAGCACGCGTTCACGAAGGGTTGGCTGGGTGTGCATCGTGAACGAGAGATGTGTTACGCGTTCGCGAAGAAAAGAGGAAGCAGCCGAAGCCCCCAGGCAATTGGTCTACGCGTTCGCGTAGTGAGAAGGAACGAAGCATCGCGTTCGCGATGGGTTGAACGTGTTCATGTAGAAGGCATTAAGGTAGAGGCATTTTTGTGCTTCGCGAATGCAAGGGTGATGTCGCGTTCGCGAAGGAGAAATTTGGACGGGAGTTATTTTGTGCTTCGCGAACGCGAGGCACTGACCGTGTTCGCGAAGAAGAAAAGTCTGGGCAGTGAGTTTAAGTTCTGAAAATTAGTTTTTGGCGATTTGGAGCTCGGAAGTGAGGCGATTTTGGGTGATTTTCAGGGGAAACAACGGGGTAAGTGTTCTTAACTCAATATTGGTTAAATTACCCGAATCCATGGTTGTTTTTATCATTTAATTGGTGAATTGAGTTGGGAAAATTTAAAAATCCTCTTGGTTTAAATCGAAGATTTGAGGGCCGAGTTAGGGTCGGATTTTTGTAAAATTACTATGGTTAGACTCGTGGTTGAATGGGTTTCCGGATTTTGTAACTTTTGTCGAGTTCCGAGACGTGGGCCTCGCGGGCAATTTTTGAGCTAATTTTCGGATTTTTATGGAAAATAATTATTATCTTGTGGAATTAATTCCAATGAATTTTATTGACTGAAACGAATTATTTATGACCAGATTCGAGGCGTTTGGAGACCAATTCACGAGGAAAAGACATTGCAGAATAAGAATTTCGTGGTTTGAGGTAAGTAACGATTGTAAATCTAGTCCTGAGGGTAAGAAACCCCGGATTTCGTATCATTCTACTATTTTGAAGTGACCCACATACTAGGTGACGGGCGTGTGGGCGTGCACTGTTGGGGAATTGTGACTTGCTCCGTCCCGTAGCAATTGTAAAGTTGCATACTTTGTTGAAACCATTTGATACTCATATGTTTTAGAAAGAATTTTTGTAAATTGGGCTGAATGCCATGTTTAGGCCTTGCGCCAATGCTATTTGGACCCTTAGGGGTTGTTTCTTATCATCCTCTCACTATTTTCGATTGAAAATCTATACTCAGTCATGTTTATACTTGTTTACCGCATAACTCAGTTTTTGACTCTATTTTGATGCATATAAATGTTGTTTTGGGCCAAATGCCTTGTTTTTTCCTGAAATGCCCGAGTGGCTTGAGAGGTTTATGACTGAGAGAGGTCGAGGGCCTTATTTGTGAGGATGAGTGTGGATCGGGGCTGCTCGCCTGTAGCATATTTATGACTGAGTGAGACCGAGGGCCTGATTTGTGAGGATGAGTGTGGATCGGGGCTGCCCGCCTGCAGCATACTTTATTATTATATCACGTGACTTGTCCGTGCAGATTATAGCGCTTGGACTGAAGGAGCCCCTCCGGAGTCTGTACACACCCCAGTGAGCGCAGGTACCAACTGAGTGCGAGTGCCGAGTGCTGAGTGACTGGGAGGCATGCATGATTGTGAGGTATGCCCGAGTGGCAAGAGTGATTGTGAGGTATGCCCGAGTGGCACGAGTGACTGTGAGGTTTGCCCGAGGGTCTATTTATGATTTCATCATTTTTGCTCTCCTTTGCATTGAGCCTTTGTTTGAAAAACTGTTGGAAAAATTATCTTTAAATGATTCTTACTGGAACCGGGTTTAAACGAGATGATTCGATTCAAATATTGATTTTTAAAGCATGTTGTACTTTACTGAGATTTCATGATATGAACGTTATATGCTTTATTACTCGTCACTACTGCTCAGTCTTTATTTATTATTGTTACTTACTGAGTTGGCATACTCACGTTACTCCCTGCACCTTGTGTGCAGATTCAGGTGTAGCTGGACACGGTAGCGGTTATTGAGTGTTCTGGTTGCAGATGTTTCTTGGAGATAGTAAGGTAGCTGTTTGGTGATCACAACCTCTGCTCTTCTCCCTCTTATCTTCCTCTAGTTATATTTAGCTATTTTTCAGGCTGAGTTATCCTTGATATTGTTAGACAGATTGAAGTAGATGCTCATGACTAGTGACACCTCGATGTCGGGCTTTTCTTTTCTGCACTTCTGTTTTTCTTTGATTTGAACTCTTTAAATGAAGATTTTATGTTAAATAACCTTGAAATTTTCTTTGAAATAAAAATATCGGTTTGTTTTGAAAATGAGTCGGCTTGCCTAGTTCCACGATAGGCGCCATCACGACAGAGGTTAGTTTGGGTCGTGACATGTTTCCTTAAATTATTCTATTCCTGTTCTAAACAAAGGAAGATTCGTTAGTTTTAAAATGGTGGTCAGTTTGTGGCCTTGATTTCTTGGGTGACTTGACCTTGAGTCCATTACACTTGTTAGAAAAACTGACTCCGTTGATGGTCGTGCAAATTGCCGGGAGATTCTGTCTTTACTTTTGGAGATCTTCTTTCTCAACATCAAAACCTCACTATTTTGCGCCTATCACCATTTGTGTTTGTGGTGCAAACAACCTTGCTCTCCAAAATAACTTTTAACTGAGTAGCTTTTGTTGGCCATTGAAACATTGTTCAGTCCTTCAAGCCTTTTGCTAGTCAGGGAATAACAAAGTTGGCTTTATGCCTTTGCCCATACTGTTTATGCCCCAAAATTTTTGCTTCATATAACGGGAAACTGTAACCAATTTTGCGGCCTTTTCTTTGCTTTGCTTTGACAAAATTAGACTGAAAGGGACTCAAAAGATAATGCAAAAGAAAACAAGAAGGTGAACTAATAGGTATTACAACTTAATCAAGAAGTGTCCCCTTCAGAGAAAAAAAAAAGACTTATCTGGAGGAATATGTTGACTTCAATGAACATGACATGCACTTTAGACTGGATGCCTGATCCGTTTGAATCGTCTAATTCTCGAAATATGTAACTTCACTTTGAAGCCGAGTTCTTTGTCTTTACCATGCTTGTGTCGGGATATATGAAGACCTAAATCGATCAATGATGCCCTTTGTGGGTTTTCACCAACTGACCTCTCTCATTTGTCGTTCTTTGAACTCACCAATGCCTTATAGTGCCTGTGAAGGTTTTCACCAATAAGACTCTCTCATTTTATTTTTCTCTCTTTACAATGGATGAGGCATCACCTATAGTATACTGACTTAGCATTCTCGAAAGTTGATCAGAAGGTCTTAATCGGGAATGGTAAAAAGGACTACTCAACTGAATTACAACTTTTGGAACCATTTTGATGGAACAACAATCGAAAATAAAATAAATTCATGCCCCAGTTTCTTTGAATACTGGGGAAATATGGATTTTTGTTTTGGTGCAACCGAACCCCAGAGTGAGGCTCCCTACGTATCCTTTCGGAATCAGGTCGGAATTAGGTCGGATTTTTGATGATGGTTTTTTTTCATTCATTTTCATTTTTTATTTTGATTAAGTATATTGGTTCCAAAAGAGGGGAAAACAAAGAAGTATAAACAAGGCTTCAAAAGGCTAACTAGGGTTGACCAGTGTTTGGGTAGCGAGAATGATAGCCTTTCGTCATCCCAACCCGAGAATGCTAAGTATAAAAATGCCTCAACAGAGGCATGTCAGACATAGTATCTCTTGACCGCATCTGCGTTGATGGATATATCTGTCACCTTTCCTTCTATATCTACCAAGTGTAGAGCTCCTTTTGACAATACTTTTTTGATGAGGTAAGGACCTTGCCAGTTCGGGGCGAACTTTCCTTTTGCTTCTTCCTGATGAGGAAATATACATTTCAAAATAAGTTGTCCTACCTCGAATTGTCTTGGGCACACTTTTTTATTGTAAGCGCGTGCCATTCTTTGTTGGTATAACTGACCGAAACAAATTGTCGCCAAACGCTTTTCATCAATTAAACTCAAATGTTCCAATCGGGACTTGACCTAGTCAGTATCCTCGATCCCTGCTTCAATAATGATTCGGAGAGAGGGAATCTCAACTTCAGCAGGTATGACCGCTTCAGTGTCATAAACTAACAAGTAGGGCATTGCGCCAACTGATGTACGGACAGTTGTCCGGTATCCCAAAAGAGCAAAAGGCAGTTTCTCGTGCCATTGTCTAGACCCTTGGACCATCTTCCTAAGAATCTTCTTGATGTTCTTATTCGCAGCTTCAACAGATCCATTAGCCTTGGTCCGGTAAGGAGTAGAATTGCGATGCTCAATTTTAAATTGTTCACATACCTCCTTCATCAGATGACTATTCAAATTAGCAGCATTATCTATGATAATGATTTTTGGAATACCGAAATAACAAATGATATTGGAGTGAACAAAGTCTACTACTAATTTCTTGGTGACTGCTTTCAATGTAATAGCTTCCACCCATTTGGTGAAGTAATCAATTGCAACCAAGATGAATTTGTGCCTATTTGAAGATTTTGGCTCGATTGGGCCAATGACGTCCATTCCCCAAGAAACGAAAGGCCAAAGAGCCGACATAGGATACAAATCTGAAGGAGGCGAGTGAATCAAATCACTGTGAATCTGACACTGGTGGCACTTACGAACAAAACGAAAGCAATCTCGTTCCATAGTAAGCCAATGATATCCTGCCCGAAGGATTTTCTTTGCTAGAACATATCCATTCATGTGCGGACCACAAACTCCCGAATTCACCTCATGCATAATCATTTCAGCTTCTTTTGAATCCACACATCTCAACAAATTCAAATCCGGAGTTCTTTTGTATAGGATTTCCCCACTCAAAAAGAAACCATTTCAGAGTCGCCTAATAGTTCTATTTTGATCCCTATTAGCATGTTTTGGATATTCTCTTGTTTTCAGAAATTGTTTAATATCACGGTACCATGGTTCACCATCTGGTTCTGCTTCAATTGTGTTGCAATAACCATGTTGATCCCGAATTTTAATTTCTAATGGATCAATGTGAGTATTACCCGGATATGGAAGCATTGAGGCCAAGGTGGCCAAGGCATTAGCTAATTCATTATGAAATCTAGGAATGTACCTGAACTCGATGGACTTGAACCTTTTGCTAAGATCCTTCACACATTGTCTATATGGAATGAGCTTGATGTCTCGAGTCTCCCAATCACCTTGAGCCTGCCGAATAAGTAAATCTGAATCTCCCATCACCAACAGTTCATGCACATTTAGGTTTATTGCCATGTTCAGACCCATGATGCAAGCTTCATATTCTGCCATTATGTTTGTACAGAAGAAACGAAGTCGCGCCGTGGCAGGGTAATGTTTCCCAGTAGGTGATACAAGAATTGCCCCAATCCCTACGCCTTTGATGTTGACAGCCCCATTAAAGTATAGTTTCCAAATTTGACTATCATCTTGGACTACTTCTTCAACTAAATTAACCTCTTCATCTGAGAAGTATGTGTTCAAAGATTCATACTCATCACCAACTGGTTTTCTGCCAGATGATCAGCCAAAGCTTGTGCCTTCATGGCAGTGCGAGTGACATAAACAATATCAAATTCTGTGAGCAAGATTTGCCACTTTGCCAATCTGCCAGTTGGCATCGGCTTCTGAAAGATGTACTTCAGGGGATCCATTCGGGATATGAGGTAAGTTGTATAGGCCAAAAGATAATGCCTAAGCTTCTGGGCGACCCAGGTTAAGGCACAACCTTTTCTTTTCCAAAAGAGTGTATTTGGCCTCATAAGTGGTGAACTTTTTGCTCAAATAATATATTTCTTGTTACTTTTTGCTTGTGGCATCATGTTAACCCAGAACACAATCAAAGGAACTATCCATTACTGACAGATATAAAAACAGAGGCCTACCAGGTTCCGATGGGACCAAAATAGGGGGATTTGACAAATATTCCTTGATCTTATCAAAAGCTTCTTGGCACTCATTTGTCCACTTGATAGCGGTGTTCTTTTTCAACAACTTGAAAATGGGCTCACATGTGGTTGTAAGTTGCGCGATGAACCTGCTGATGTAGTTCAACCTCCCGAGTAAACTCATGACTTTTGTTTTGTTCTTCGGGGGATGTAGCTCTTAAATGGTCTTTATCTTGGATGGATCTAACTCAACGACTCTTCGACTAACTATAAAACCCAAAAGCTTCCCAGAAGGAACTCCAAATGCGTATTTGGCTGGATTGAGTTTGAGATTGTACCTTCGTAGCCTTTCAAAGAACTTTTTCAAGTCTTGCACATGGTTAGCTTCTGTTCTGGACTTAATGATCACATCATCAACATACACTTCAATCTATGTGTGCATCATGTTATGGAATATGGTAGTCATGGCCCTCATGTAGGTTGCCCCTGCGTTCTTTAAACCAAATGGCATGACTTTATAACAATAAGTTTCCCATGGAGTGGTGAAGGAGGTCTTTTCTACATCTTTTTTATCCATTAGAATTTGGTGATACCCGGCATAACAATCCACAAAAGATTGGATTGAATGTTGGGTAAGGGAAGTTGTCCTTTGGACTTGCTTTGTTTAAATCCCTATAGTCAACACAAACTCTGATTTTCCATCCTTATTTGGAACCGACACAACATTTGCTAACCATGTAGTATATCGGACGACCCCGATCACATTTGTACTTAGTTGCTTCGTGATTTCTTCTTTAATCTTATCACTCATGTCTGTCTTAAACTTCCTTTGTTTTTGTTGGATTGGTGGAAAATTAGGGTATGTGGGAAGCTTATGAACCACTAAATCGGCACTCAAACCCGGCATGTCATCATACGACCAAGTAAATACATCTCTATACTCGAACAAAACTTGAATTATGGCATCTCTAGTCTTTTGTTCAGTATGAATGCTTATTTTTGTTTCTCTGGTTTCTTCAGGACTTCCCAGGTTAATTGCCTCAGTTTCATTTAAGTTAAGCTTAGGCTTATTCTCAAATTGATCCAATTCCCTTTTTATTTCCTTAAGAGCCTCATCTTCATAATACTCAACTTCTTGTTTCATTATTTCGAGATTAGACAACTTTTTAAGATCTGAGCATGAATTCCGCATGCATGTCATGTTTTAAAACCGGCATTAACGAAACTGAAAATGATAAGAAATTAACAAAAATTAGGGAAATGAAAAGACAAAATTTTACTATGAAACTGGAACTTTATTTCATTGAATTAGAAAGGATAGAAGGGTTAACATCAAAGCAAAGCAATTAAACTAAAATATCTGGATTACAACCCTTAAAATAATCCAAATACAGAAAAAGCAATAAAACAGACTACCAAGACTCCTTCCTAATGGGAAGAGGAGTTGCTTCCTAGTTGTTGAGCGAGGTATCTGGACCAATCAACTAAACACTTGCACGGATAAGGCCCTCACCAACATGAACCATATTGATCTCATAGAACATCTCCTTGAGACCCTAGCAAACTTCATCAATGTCTAGAAGGATTTTGGACTTCTTCAAATTGTGACTTGACAAAAGAGTAGGAAATGTGAGGGATTGGTTTGGACAGATTCCAACTATTCTTTTTGCGGGCCTTGGCTCTGTCTATGTCAGCTGGTGTTGGTTTAAAACCCAATCCAAAGGTATCTTTCTTCGAAAAGGGAGCAATGGGGTTCACAATTCCCTGCAGAGAGGATCCTAATCCTTTTCCTGGTTCATAGCCGTTCCTCAACATCAGTGAAGCTACCATTATAGATGTGGCTAAAAGACGGGGATGCATAATTGGTTTTCCTTCTTCCACTTGGTCCACCTCAATCACCTCAAATGCTTGATATATGATGGATTCACATCCTTCCTTGGCCTCGATACATGGAATGGATGGGTCTTTATAGACGGATGAGTCGTCCTCCCCATGAACAACAATTTCTTGCCCGTCATACTCAAATTTGACCATTTGATGTAGGGTGGATGGTACAACTCTGGCCATATAGATCCACGGCCTTCCCAAAAGAAAATTATAGGAAGTTTTCATATCCAACACTTGAAAGACAATGTTAAAATCAACCAGTCCGATTGTCATGGTGAGTTCAATTTTCCCAATAGTGTCTCTTCTTGAACCATTAAAAGCTCTAATACTGACATTACTAGTTCGAATTCTGTTGATGTCAATGTTCAACTGTTGTAGAGTAGAAAGAGGACATACATATACACTTGAGCCTCCATGAATCATGAATCCTTTTACGTAGTGCCCTTCACATTTGACCATAAGATGCAAAGCTCTATTGCGCCTAGCCCCTTCCTCAGGAAAATCATCATCGCTGAAAGTAATTCTATTTACTTCAAAGAATCTTTCAGCCATTTTTTCTAGCTGATTCACTGTTGTCTTTTCTGATACATATGCCTCGTTCAGAGTTTTGATCAACACACGACAATGCTCTTCTGAGTGCAAAAGCAGAGATAACAAAGATATCTAAGCAGGAGTTTTCCTTAGTTGGTCAATAATTGAGTAGTTTTGCATTTTCATCTTCTTAAGAAATTCCTCCACTTCTTTTTCTGCAACAGGTTCTTTCACTGGCAAGTGACTTTCCCTGGCTTGCTTAGCTTTTCTCAATTCCTCTGGTGAATAGCACTTTCCAGAGCGGGTCAAGCCCCCAATTTCATCTATTTCTTCCACTATATCTTTTCCTTTGTATGTCATGACAGTCTTCTTATAATTCCAGGGAATAGCCTTTGTGCTTGTCACTGGAAGTTGTGCAACAGGTCGGATCACAACTGGCTCTGTTATATTTCTCAAACCATTATTTGGAACAATCTTTTGAATGCCCCCAGGGATGTAAAGTTTTGGCCCACCCAATTGAACCTCAACCTTTTTTGTGCTTCCAAGGACATAGAGAATCATTTTTTCAGAACCTGTCAAGTTCAAGCTAGAACTCGCACCTTTCACAATCAATGGTGCCAATTGCGGCGGACTTACTATCACTTTTGGTTCTTGCCCTATGGTTCCAACAACCATCTCTATCTTGCTAGACTGCTTATAATCCCGATCATCACAAATCATCCCAATAAAATGTGTATTATCATGAGCTGGGAATGGATTGTTTGTGATATTAGGAGTATCCTCATTGTTTGTTACCACAATTACCTTTGCTTCACTCAATTCTTCAATGGATTTATTTAATATCCAACATTTTTTGGTACTATGACCTTGTGTGTTAGAGTGATATTCACATCTTGCATTTGAGTCAAACCCTTTTGAATTTGGATTCATATAACGCGGCATGATAGGTTCAATCAACTTCAACTGCATCAACTTTCGACATAGGCTTGTATACGATTCTCCAATTGGGGTGAACTCTTTCTTTGTCTCCAGTTCTCTCACATATTCTTATCGGGGACGCGGATTATATGATTCCTAAAAATTCGTCCGGAGTTGACGGGAGACTTTTCTAATCGGTGCCCGCCATTGCTGGTGATTGGGAGGCCTAGCATAAGCCTGAGCATTAAACATTGTGTATTATTGCGGGGGAACTGAGTATCGGGGACCCTGATGCGGATAGTAATGTTGAGGAGAATTGGATTGTCCTTGTTGGAATTACACATAAGAAGGAACTATTCCTCTTTAACCTCCCCCGAACCCAGATGCCATCATGGATCCTTCCTCCTTCTTTTTCCAATTTCCAAAACTGCCTGACCCGCTTTGAATTGCTTGCGTGGTCGCCTTAAGGGCTGCCCGACTCACAATTTTTGCCCAACTTCATGCGATTCTCAACTATTTCACCAATCTTAATTACCTCAGCGAGAGGTTTACCAATGGCGGCCAACATGTAATGGAGGTAATTAGGTTCCTGAGCTTGGAGAAAATAGTCAATCATTTCTGCCTCTTTCATTGGTGGTTTGACCCTAGCAGCTTGCTCCCTCCATTTGATTGCATATTCTCTGAAGCTTTATGTTGGTTTCTTCTTTATGTTGACGAGAGAGGAGCGGTATGGCACTATATCAATTTTATACTGAAACTGTTGGACAAAATCTTGAGCCATGTAGTTCCAAACGTGCCAGTAAGAGATGTCTTGATCTATGAACCATTCTGATGTAATTCCCATTAAACTTTCCCTAAAATAAGCCACAAGTAATTCTTCTTTGCCTCCTTCTCTCCTTAATTGGTTACAATACCTCTTCAAATGGGCCACAGGATCACTATGACCATCATATATGTCAAACTTGGGGGTCTTAAAGCCGAGCGGCAAATGAACATGGGGGAACATTCATAAATCGTTGAACGAAACACTCTTGTGGCTTCCTAAACCATGTATGTTTCTCATGGTTTGTTCCAAGCTCTTCATTTTTCTGGTCATTTCCTCTTGTTCCATATTCTTGTCAGGCTTTTCGATCTCAACTGGGAACATGTTCTGAGTAGTATGCTTGTATGAATCTGGAACCTTGAAAGTTAGTTCTGGAGAGTAATGTTGGGCATCATGAGCATTCAGTTGTGGATCATTGTTGAGCTTTTGAGTGAGAGCCGGTTGGGGAACAATGAAAGTAGGGACAATGAGTACAGTAGGTGGGTCATTTCTGAGGGGTGCGGTTGGGGGACGTGGAATGGAGGTACTAGGGATAGTGAGAAGGTTAATGCTCGGACTAAATCCAGGTTGGTACAATGGGTTACTTGTTATGGAGATGGGCACTTGATTTGCAACTGACACATTATGAAAATTATTCGAAGTCCCTATGGGTAGTGGGGGCGGTGCCTGTCCATTCACCCAAGCTTGGTACATCTCTGCCAATTGTTGTTTCAACACCCTTACTTCTTCAACCAGTCTCGTACCTTGTTCGACCAATTTTCCATAGACATCATAATTATCTGACTCATTCTCACTATTGTTTGCCATTCTACTTTTTCCTTTTGATCTCGTGTTGTAAGGGTGAGTCACCAGTTTAAACCACAAACCAACCACCTCTGTTTAACCTTATCTTTATAGATGACAAACAACAAAGGTGTTAGAGTTAGGCATTTTGCAAATATTAATCACACATTGTATGTCATGCACCTAATGCCATTTTCATTTCTAGAATGAGTTTGGAAGGCTTCATGCTTCATCACGACTTATTGGTTTATTTTCATCTTGAATTTAACGCTCTCTTTTCTTTTCTTTTTTTTAATTTATTGTTATTATGCAATTTTTCAGATTAATTATGGTTATCATCGCATCCGATGGGGATTGCCTATATATCATGACGCCACATGCATCATACCATTACGTAGTTCAGGGAAAAACAATAATAGTCTTGGTTTTTTTTAAAACAAAGCGAAACAATTCAAAATACAATGACAGAAAGGACATTACATCGAAAATGACTTAAGAGACTCTGACAAGACTAAAAACAATGATTTAAAAGACTTTACAATGACTCAAACTAGAACATAACTGCTACATGGAAAATCCTAACAACTACGACTATGTTTCAACTCCACAATATTTTGCTTTCAACCATTGGAACATCTACTCATGGTGGGGATTGCCCTGTCTGACCTCCCAATATACGGTACATCCTCTCTAACTCTGCTACAAGATGATGTGAAAAAGTAGGTGCATGCTCCAAAAACTTCTCATAATCCATCCCTTGGCAGTTCACATAACTTTGAGCGGTATAAACAACCAAACATGGACTTGCTCTCTGAAGTACTGAAAATTCTAGTCTTGATCTTGTAACTGCTGCTGGCGAGTGGTGGATATCTCTCTTATGTGGCCCTCGTGATCTAAAGCTGACTCCAACTGAGCCCGAAGTCTAGCCTGCTCGAGTCTTGCCTGGGCCCTCTCCCTATCAAAATCTACATGTTGGTATGCTCTATTGTACCTTCTCATTTCTTCCAACTGTGCATGGAGCTGAGCTTCCGAACATACCCAATGGACTTTCTCTCTCTCAAACTGAGCCCTCTCTTCTTCAAATTTTGTTACTTGGCAATCCTTACTAGATTTGGCCTCCTCATTTAACTGTACGATTGTTTCCTTGGCTTTGTCCAATGCCTTTTCAGTGTTTGCCAAGATGACATCATAATCTTGCACCTTTTCCATCAGTCTGGAAATGGTTTTTTGATCTTTCCAACTTCTGGCTGGTACCTCAGAGGCTTTCTTCATCTGTTGAAGTTGGGCACGAAGGGCTTCATTTTTGTGGATCAGACTCTTTTTTTCCCCTTTGGCTTCTTGTGCTTGCAAGTCTTTCTCAAAATTGAGGTTTCTCAGCCATTCTTCTAAGGCATGAATAGTTGCTTTGTATCCCTTTTCCCTTTCACCTCAGGCCAACCGTTCTTGGGTTTTATCATCAAAGGCTTGAACATGCGGCCTTTTGTGGGCCTTTTGGGCTCGGGCTCTAACTCATCATCCACGCGAGACCTCTTTCCAAACCATATAGCATAACCCGGATCTACCTCACCTCTCGCAGGATCTGGAACCTGAGTATCATCTTTTATGTAGCGACAACCATTCCAAATTTGCTGGATTAAAGCTTCGGGGAGTGGGGCTTCAGGGTGTAGCTCAATCACTTGCACACTCAAATCTTCATCCTCAGGCACTACTTGATACCTTCCTAGCTGTCTTAGAACTCTCTGTGGCGCATACGGCTGGACACTTCTCAAACCCAACAGCAGCAAATAACTTGTTAGGGCCGACATGTGTATCACCTCTTTTACCGGGAGCCATCCTAAAGTCCACTCAATTTGACTTGCATTTAAAGATCTTAGGTGGGATAT
The DNA here is from genome assembly GCF_000715075.1 of Nicotiana tabacum. Classification (NCBI taxonomy): domain Eukaryota; kingdom Viridiplantae; phylum Streptophyta; class Magnoliopsida; order Solanales; family Solanaceae; genus Nicotiana; species Nicotiana tabacum. The sequence goes on from NC_134091.1 coordinate 39,216,265, forward strand.
CCAGGCTTCCACCCCTTCTAGAGAGTTGTAATCTTTTACTCTTTCTTCGTAAATCTTAATGAAATTGTCCTTGCTCGGACCATAGCTCATGAACTTGGGGTAATGTCGGAGATGCTCAATCAACCACATTTGTAACAAAATATTGCACCCTTCGAAGAATTTTACCCCGGACTTACACAATGTCAACACCCAATAAATGTCTGATAGAATGATCGGGGCAAGAGTGTGATGTTCTTTGGTAGTGAGGACCTATACAACCCTGGCTATGCGGGTATCAATTGTCCGCTTCTCGTTTGGGAAGACCATAATTCCCAGAAACGCCATTATGAAGGCGAAGCGACGATGAATCTGCCATGTGTCTTTGTTCTGCTTGTTGTTAAGGCCCTTTTCATGCATTTCAAACCCATTTGGCTGCCCGAACCTAGAGTACATGAAGTAGAAAGAACAACACCTTTCGACTACGTTGGTCTTTCTGATTTGCTTACTGATGTTCAGAAGATCAAAGAATCGGTGTACAGAGTGAGCCCTCGAGAATATGAGCTTCTGGTTTCTCAAATCCCTGCCAAACCCGGAATATCCAGCTATCTCTTCTAAAGTGGGATAAGCTCAAAATCGGAGAAGCGGAAGACATTGTGAACGGGGTCCCAAAAAGTCACTAGTGCCTCAATCAAATCGTCCCGTAGTTTAATTTTCATAATATCTGTGAGGGCTCCCAGGTGCTTGGTGACCCATTTCTGACCATCTTCTCCTAAGTCATACCGCCACAACTGAAGCTGAAGTGGAGCCTTGTCTACTACCGTCAACGGTGTATTCTAGGCAGTGCTCATTTTGTACCTGTGGGTGGTTAAGATTAGGGTTGACACTAGTCTCAAAAGACAGAACCAATGCACTCGTTTTGTAAAACAATCTTTTGTAAATAACTCAATTTAAGAAAAATCAAAGAGAGGGTGGCTATTTTGCAATTATGGCCCCTTCGTACTTCCATTGATAGCTTTAGGGCAGGGGAAGGGCATTATGGCAAAGGTAATGCCCAATTGACAGACACGTCCGTTCTTGCGAGAACAGCCCTTCGATAATTTTGAAGATGTTCTGAGGCTATTCAGACAGAAACGGCTCGAGATTAACCGAAGCCGGTTTGGCTTATTTGTTTTGACCAAAAACAACTTGCACATATTTTTGCAAAAATGGGGCCGAACCCTATGAAGGTTGCCTACGTATCTCACATCCGGTGAGAATCAGGCCCGCATAATTCGTAAATATTTCAGGAATAGGATGGCATTTTTTAAAAAATTCAGGCTTATTTTGTAATAATCTTTTTGGGGTAAATACTGAGATTTTTCGAAAATCGGGTAAAGTTTCTCTCTCATATTTTCTTCCTTCTAGTTTTCCCTCAAATTTTCATATTTTTATTTTTATTTTTAGAAACCGATCAACATGCACAAACCAAATCAAACATAATGCACAAGTAGCACATAAGATGCATCAGGATTATCATGTAATTCTCGAGTACACCTGTCCTAGACGGACCCAACCCCTGTATTAAGTTCCCAAAGTCAAATGCACATGATGCAAACAAACGTTCCTACTAGGGATTCAGTATGAGGCTATGTTATTCTAGATTTAAATCCTAGGGGGAGTGTTTTAGACCTGGCTTACCCAAGCAGACAGCTCGAGCCAAGGTGGGGGCAACGTACCGAGAGCACGAAAGTCTTCCCGGCCTAGTTACTGACCCAGCCTCGTTCTAATTGGTATGACTTCTAACAGAAAATTGGGCCACGCGCACGTGTACACCATAAATTCAGAAGACTTAGAAGGGAGGTGTAAGAAGACAGTTTAATACAATTCAAATAATATCAAAGCGGTAAATAAGCGACAATTAGCACATTAGGCCCAAAAACGCAGTAATAACATCAAATCAATAAAGCCAAGTATAGATCATCTTATAAGCTCGAATTATGAACCACGAACCAGAAGTTCTGGGTTCTTATCCCCATAAGAGTCGCCAGAGCTGTCACACCTCCCTTTTCCTTAGGGATAGAGAGTTTTTCCAATTTAAGTGACATTAATTGAAGTGAGATTATTTATTAGATTCATAGTCACCACTTGGGATAATTTCTGGTGTCCCAAGTCACCGATTTATTTTAAATTCCAAATTGAGGAAATTTGACTCTGTTTTATGGTCCACGAACACAGAAGACCGGGTAAGGAATTCTGTTAACCCGAGAGAAGGTGTGAGGCACTCTCGGATTTTGTGATTTTAACATAGTCGCTTTAATCATACCTGACTTAATTAAATTATTTAATTACTCATTTTAGAGCCTATGTAAATTTACCTTTTTACCGCTTTTAATTGCTTGATTATTCGTAATTATGAAATTATCTCGAAACGAGTCACGCGTACGTGTACTCTTTTTATTTGGCGTGTCAAGAATCATGTCACGCGTACGTGTACATAATTCACAACACTTAATTATTTAAGAAAGCTTGGCCAAAGTTGCGCGAACGCGTACCTTAAATTATTTTGAAAATCGTAATTATGTCACGCGAACGTGTACACAATCACGATGATAGATTAAGTCGCGCCTGGAGCATTTTCTTTGAATATTCATTTTTCAAATCAACAGAATAAGGCATCCAGCACATAACACCCAAACCACTCAAAGAAGATGAAAAGTAAAGTAAAATACTAGTAGAATAGGAAAATGTGAATTAAAAGCAATAAAAAAGAACCATCTAAAGACTACTGCACCCCACCCAATTTTAACTCCTCAAATGTATCATGTGAACCTTTCATTGAGTGAGTATAAAGCTGCCTCCTTTTATATCCTAAAAGCCAAAACTAATTAGGTGATTCAAATTCACCACAATAAGTATCTAAACAAATCAATCAAAACAGCAAGATGGCATGGCAATTTAGTGCCCCGGACAGCTAGTAACATTCAAGCACATGAAAATAATTAAATGACAACAAGCACTTAGAAGCAATAAACAGGACCCAAAACCAATACATATTTTAAAGGACTAGAAAATTTCTTTAACCAAACACTACAAAAGAACTTTTAAAAGAACAACTAAAGAATAAAATGTTACGTTGGGCACTCATCTTTAAGAGCTTTAAACCTTTTGACAAGAGCAAATACTCCAACATTTACACACGAGAAACAAAGCCAGATTAAGCAAAAAAAAAATGAATGAAATGGGCTCCATGGCACTTTTGAGTTAGACTCTAAATTCCAACGATCATTTATCAATTTTTTAAGTAAAACACAAATTACTCATCATACTTAAGCTTTAATGAGGCCAAATATTAAAGAGACGGAGATGAACCTTTTTGTGAAGATTTCAACAAAATCACAGCTACAATCTACTGATTTTCAAAGCTAGTAATGCTTTTTAGAACCACGAACGAAATCTTGAACTCCGGCTTCTTACTAATTAACTTAACTAAATAGTTTTCCAAATGAATATTTACTCTAAAAGAACAATGCTCTTTCTTCTTCTCTTTACTCAATTCTCTTTATCCCCCCCTCTGTTCCAAGATGTCAATTATATATAAATGTATGTGGGTTGTAGTAATTGATGTGAGGAAGTAGTGCTGAGTGGGGGAAGTGGGGAAAGGAACGTAAGGGAGAGGGGAGTTTAGCAAGAATATGAGAAGTCAGGGGATTGGGGACGTGAGTGTTTAGGTAGTTTTTAGAGAAATCTTTTACTTTTGTTTTTTATAGATTCTTTTGTTATTTTTGTTATTGACTCTTTTGTTATATATATATAAGAAATAAAGAAAAGAGAGTAAAATATATATAAGAAATAAAGAAAAGATAGTAAATGTAACTAAAAATATTAGCCAACTACTTTGAGACGTAAATATCATATACATAAGAAAACTAAATATTTACACTATAGTTAAATTATACTAACTAAAATATCATAGCTTATTTATTAAAAACTTAATATATATATATATATATATATATATATATATATATATATATATATATATATATATATATCAATTTTCTCAGATAAATTCTACTAAAAGTGAGATAAAAGTTTAAAATATTAATATTAGATCTAAAAGAAATATTTACACTAAAATGATATAGAATTTGGGTGTGGTCAAAAATTAGTTGTTCACATCGTATGTCACTAGCTGAATTGAAAGAGCAACTTCAAGAACTTCTTGATAAGGAGTTTATTAGGTCTAGTGTGTCACCTTGGGGTGCACCGGTTCTGTTTGTGAAAAAGAAAGATGGTACTATGCGGATTTACATCGACTATAGGCAGTTGAATAAAGTTACAATCAAGAACAAGTATCCTTTGCCCCGTATTGATGATTTATTTGACTAGTTTCAGGGAGCGAGGGTGTTCTCCAAAATTGATTTGAGATTTGGGTATCACTAGTTGAAAATTCAGGATTTGGATATTCTAAAGACGACATTCAGGACCTGTTATGGTTACTATGAATTTCTCGTGATGTCTTTTGGGCTGACCAACGCCCCAACAACGTTTATACACTTGATGAATAATGTATTCCAGCCGTATCTTGATTTTGTTCATCGTAGTATTTATTGATGATATCCTGGTGTACTCACGTAGCAAGGAGGAACATGCACAACATTTGAGTATTGTACTACAGAGGCTGAGGAAGGAGAAACTTTATGTCAAATTCTCTAAGTGTGAGTTCTGGCTTAGTTCAGTGGCATTCTTGGGACACATAGTGTCCAGTGACGGAATTCAGGTGGATCCGAAGAAGATAGAGGCAATTCAGAGTTGTCCTAGGCCATCTTCAGCTACTGAGATTCAGAGTTTTCTCGGCTTGGCCGGGTATTATCGTCGCTTTGTGGAGGGCTTCTCGTCTATTGCAGCGCCCATGACTAAATTTGTAATGATCCGGCCAGTCGTTTTGACTATTGTAATCTCCTTCCTCCATTTACTGCTCAAATTGTGAATTACAATTGTTATTTGGCTTGCTGGGATAATTGGTTTGGGTTTGGTGAGGTTTTGAAATGATTTGGAGCGCTTAGTTCCAAGGTTTAGAATTTAATGTGTAACGACCCCGGAGAAATTTTACTAAGGAAATTAAGGTTTGGTGGTGCCGAGAAACTCACCACGGCTTGAACTTTTTGGGTTGAACAATGCACCGATGTGTAAATTAAAATTTTGTCGGAAAAAGGTCATTTCTGTGACCACTATGCGGTCGCAGAATCACTCTGCGGATCGCATAATGGTCGCAAAGTGGATCAGGAGAGGGGCAAGATTGAGGAAAATCTGCGGTGCATTATGCGACCGCAGACCTATTTTGCGGTGCATTATGCGACCGCATAAAAAGTATGTGGGCCGCATAATGACCGCAGACCGGGTCAGTAACACCCAGCTTTGGAGGCCAAATTATCTGCGTCGGAGCTTTCATTCTTTCTAATTTTTGACCCAACCCAACTTCGATTTATAGCCCTTGAAGCTCATTTTTTTAACCAAAAATCTGATATTTTAGAGAGTGGTGAGAGCATTTTAGAGAGAGAAAGTGAAGACTTAGTGATTTATCTATCAATTCTTGTTCAAGGTTTGAAGATTTCACAAGGATCTTGCTAGGGCTTCAAAGATGTAAGAATTTCTTTTCCTAATTCTTCAATTTCGGATTTGGAATAAAGATGGGTGATTAATAGTATGATTCTTTGGTGTAGAGTATCATATATACATACCAATAAGGTTATGGAAGGATTATTAAGTTCAAATGGGTAAGGATTGGGTTGAAAATGGTAGAAATCTTCATAGACTTTAATTGAAGATTTGAGGGTCGAGTTGGCGTCGGATTTTGGTGAAATTTATATGGTTGGACTCGTGGTTGGATGGATGTTCATATTCTGTAACTTTTGTCGGGTTCCGAGACGTGGGCCCTACGAGCGATTTTTGAGTTAATTTCGGATTTTATTGGAAAAATTAGTATTTCCTTATGGAATTTATTACAATAATTTGTATTGACTGATTCGAATTAATTGTGGGTAGATACGAGGCTTTCGGAGACCAATTCTCGTGGCAAGGGCATAGCGGAATAAATAATTACACGGGTTGAGGTAAGTAACAGCTATAAATCTGGTCCTGAGGGTATGAAACCCCGAATTTTGGTATCATGTGATTATTTTGGAGGTGGCGCACATGCTAGGTGACAGGCGTGTGAGCGTGCACCGAGGGGATTGTGACTTGGTCCGTCCCGGAAAACTGTAAAGTTGAATAATTTATTGTTAGCTATATGATCTCTATGTGTTGAAGAAATTTGACTATAAATCATGTTATAAATCATGCTTAGGCTATGCTATAGTACTGTTGAGACCCGTAGAGGTCGCGTACTTGTTGAATTATTTGCTAATTGATGTCTTGTACTCAGTCATGATTTTTCTTGCGTATTATACCTCAGTCTTTCTGGATATTTGTTGATATACTATGTTATCTTTGTTTGGGCTGATCTTTGTGATTTCTGAGAGCCCGAGAGACTTGAGAGGCTGAGGATTGAGTAAGGCCGAGGGCCTGTCGGTGAGGTAAGGATATTATGGCATGTGAGTTATCCATGCAGGATATTATAGCACGTGAGTTGTCCGTACAGATTATGGCGCTTGGGCTGTAGGAGACTTTCTGGAGTCTGTATACACCCCCAGTGAGCGCGGGTACCCATTGAGTGTGAGTGTTGAGGGCTGAGTGCCGAGTGGTTGAGTTGTTGTGATAAGTTGAGTGACTATTGCCTGAGAGGCTATACTTGCTTTACATTTGTTGTTGCACTTAGTTGCTATCTGTCATTGTTGTAAAATCTCTGAAAGAATTTATATCCGGATTACTTGGAATTGAACTGTATAATATTGATTTGACTTAAACTACCGGATTTGAAAGCATATCTATTCTCTGCTGGAACTACTGAAAGTGGACTATGACTGTGTAGCTCGTCATTATCTTCAGTTCCTTAGTTATTATTGTTACTTGCTGAGTTGGTTGTACTCATACTACACCCTGCACTTCGTGTGCAGATTCAGGTGTTCCTGAATATAGCGGGTGTTGATCATTTCGTGCAGTTGACTTTTAGGAGATTTTGAGGTAGCTGTCATGTTCCGCATACCTTGTCTCTCCTTCTCTATCTCCTTGTTTACTGTATTTGGTCTCAAACTATTATAGACCGTATTTTCCAGATTTGTACTCACATTAGATGCTCATGTACTAAGTGACACCAGGTTTTAGGAGTGTTGTATCAAAAATTGCTAGATCTTTGGTATTGAATTAAATGTTACGTTTTTAAATTTAAAGGAAATTGTGGGTTATTGATATTGTCGGCTTGCCTAGTACTGAGATAGGCGCCATCACGATAGTTTAGGATTTTGGGGTTGTGACAAAATTGACCCAGAAAGGTGCCCCATTCAGGTGGTCAAATGAGTATGAAGAGAGCTTTCAGAAACTTAAGACTGCCTTGACCACAACTCTAGTTCTAGTTTTGCCTTCAACTTCAGGCTCTTATACAGTGTATTGTGATACTTCTCGGATCGGTATTGGGTGTGTCTTGATGCAGGAGGGTAGAGTGATTTCTTATGCTTTGCGCCAGTTGAAGCCACTTGAAAAGAACTACCATGTTCATGATTTAGAGTTGGCAGCTATTGTTCATGCTCTAAAGATTTAGAGGCACTATCTCTATGGTGTGTCTTGTAAGGTATTTACAGATCATCAGAGTCTCTAGCACTTGTTCAAACAGAAGGATCTAAATTTGAGGCAACAGTGATGGTTAAAGATGCTAAAGGATTATGATATTATTATTCTGTATCATCCCGAGAAGGCCAATGTGATGGCCGATGCCTTGAGTAGAAAGGCGGTGAGTATGCGTAGCCTTGCATCCATTCCTGTTGGTAAAAGGCCTCTTGCAGTTGATGTTCAGACCTTGGCCAATCAGTTCGTGAGATTAGATGTCTCGGAGACCAGTCAGGTTCTAGCTTGTGTGGTTTCTCGATCTTCCTTATATGACCGCATTAAAGAGCGCCAGTATGATGATCCCCATTTGCTTGTTCTCAAGGACACATTTCAACACGGTGATGCCAAAGATGTTACTATTGGAGATGATGGGATGTTGAGAATGCAGGGCCGAATTTGTGTGCCAAATATAGATGGACTGCGGGAGTTGATTCTTGAGGAGGCCCACAGTTCGCGGTACTCCATTCATCCGAGTGCCGTAAAGATGTATCAGGACTTGAGACAACACTATTAGTGGAGAAGAATGAAGAAAGATATAGTTGGGTTTGTAGCTCGGTGTTTAAATTGTCAACATGTGAAGTACGAGCATCAGAGATCGGGTGGATTTCTTTAGAGACTTGAAATTTCGGAGTGGAAATGGAAGCGTATTACCATGGACTTCATAGTTGGACTCCCACGGACTTTGAAGAAGTTTGATACTATTTGAGTAATTTTGAATCGGTTGACCAAGTCCGCGCATTTTATTCCAGTTGGGACTACTTACTCTTCGGAGCGGTTGGCTGAGATTTATATCCGTGAGATTGTTCGCCTTCATGATATGCCAGTGTCAATCATTTCATACCGGGCACACAATTTACATCACAGTTTTGGAGAGCAGTGCAGCGAGAGTTAGGCACACAGGTTCAGTTGAGTACAACATTTCACCCTCAGACGGATGGACAATCCGAGCGCACTATTCAGATATTGGAAGATATGCTTTGTGCTTGTGTTATAGATTTTGGGGGTTCTTGGGATCAGTTTCTGCCACTTGCAGAGTTTGCTTACAATAACATCTACCAATTGAGCATTCAGATGGCTCCGTATGAGGCTTTATTTGAGCCGGGTGAGGCTAGGATATTGGGTACTGATTTGGTTCGGGATGCTTTGGAGAAGGTTAAGTTGATTCAGGATTGACTTCGCACGGCACAGTCTAGACAAAAGAGTTATGCCGACCGGAAGGTTCGCGATGTTGATTACATGGTAGGAGAGAAGGCACTACTCTAAGTTTCGCCTATGAAGGGTGTTATGAGAGTTGGGAAGAAGGGCAAGTTGAGTCCTTGGTATATTAGGCCTTTTGAAATACTTAAGAAGATTGGAGAGGTGGCTTATGAACTTGCATTGCCGCCTAGTCTATCGGGTGTTCATCCAGTGTTGCATGTATCTATGCTCCGGAAGTATGTCGGAGATCCATCTCATGTTTTGGATTTCAATACAGTGCAGTTAGATGGTAATTTGACTCATGATGTGGAGCCAGTGGCCATTTTGGACCGGTAGGTTCGAAAGTTGAGATCAAAGAATATAGCTTCAGTGAAACTGCAGTGGAGAGGCCAGCCAGTCAGAGAAGCTACTTGGGAGACTGAGCGGGAGATGCAGAGCAAATATCCAAACCTATTTGAGACTCCAGGAATAATTCTAAACCCATTTGAGGACGAATGTTTGTTTAAGAGGGGGAGAATGTAATGACCGGCCAGTCGTTTTGAGTATTACAGCCCCGTTCCCCCATTTACTTCTTATCCTGTGTTCAATTATAAATATATGACTTGCCGGGGAGGCTTCAGAATGAATTTGGAACACTTAGTTCCAAGATTTAAACCTTAAGTTGAAATAGTTAATCGGATGTTGACTTATATGTAAACGACTCTGGAATAGAGTTCTTATGATTCCAATAACTCCGTATGGCGATTTTTGACTTAGGAGTGTGTCTGAAAAAACTTTTGGAAGCCCGTAGTTAAATTAGGATTGAAATGGCGAACATAGGAAGTTTAAGTTTGGAAGTTTGATCGGGGAGTTGAATTTTTGATATCGGGGTCGGAATCTAGTTCTAAAATTTTTTATAGGCCCGTTATGTCATTTATGACTTATGTGCAAAATTTGAGGTCAATCGGACTTGATTTGATAGGTTTCGGCATCGAATGTAGAAGTTAGAATTTCTTAGTTTCATTAAACTTGAATTGGGGTATGATTCGTGCTTTTAGCATTGTTTGATGTGATTTGAGGCTTCGACTAAGTTCGTATGATATTTTGGGACTTATTGGTATAATTGGTTGAGGTCTCCGGGGCCTCGGTTGAGTTTCAAATGGTTAACGGATCAAATTTGGACTTAGAATAAAGCTGGGATTTTATGCCTACTGATGCAATCGCACCTGCAGAAATTATCACGCAGGTGCGAGCTCACAGAAGCGAGCTTGGCATCGCAAAAGCGTGAGGTCTGCAGAAGCAGACGAAGCCTCGCAGAAGCGTGAGGTCCGAAGAAGCGGACGAAGCCTCGTAGAAGCGACAAAATGGTCGCAGATGCGGCCTGGGCTAAGGAGGGACTGGACCGTAGAAGCGAGTCCGCAGAAGCGAAGGCAGTCGCAGAAGTAGTAGCTTCACCGCAAAAGCGAAACCGCAAATGCGGTTAAAAAAAATCCGCAGAAGCGGAACCTCGAGACAGTGTACAAAAATAGAGGGGTCCGAGATTTTTTTATTTTTGGATATTTCAAACACGCGATGAGGCGATGTTTGAGCGAGAATTCATGGAAAATCTTGAGGTAAGTCACTTATGATCATTGTTAGTCAATAATATTGAATTATCATCGATTATTTTGACTACATTACGTATTTTTTAGGTGTAATTCGAGGATTTGGGCCTAGGGATTTAAAAATAAGATTTGAGGATTTGAAGGTCGAGTTAATGTCGGAATTTGGTAAATTTGATATGGTTAGACTCGTGGTTGAATGGGCATTCATATTTTATAACTTTTGTCAGGTTTCGAGATGTGGGCCCAATTAGCATTTTTTGAGTGGAATTTTGGATTTTGTTGGAAAATTAGAGCCTGTTTGGACATAAGAAATTTTTCCTTTTTTTCCAAAAACAAAATTACTTTTTTCGAAATCAGCGTTTGTTCATAAAATTTTCAATTTATACTCTATTAGTTGTATGTTTGACATTACTTGGCGCTCATAAACTAACTTCTCCTTATAGTTCTGGATGATGAAGAAAGAACAGAGAAAAATGAAAACTTTTTTCATATGTAAACTACATACACCAATATATCTATCTCACAACACAACAACAAGAAATTACAATCTTCCCAAATGCTATTATTGTTCAGATATGCTAAAATACAATTGCCAGTAGAGACGAGAAGGGCTATGAGGTATAAATGAATTTAGTTGAAATCTTTTCAGATGTAAAATGAAAACTGCAATAGGAATAACAACGCTAGTCCCTGTTTTGGCTCGCAAAATCCCTCACTGAATACATAAAACTAATATGTCATTCATAAAATAATTAGCTTTTTCAAAACTTGTATGCACTCTGTATAAAATAAAATTCTTCGGACAATATGCTACAAACTTGAATACACTTCAAAAAATTAAATTATCAAATTAGGAATCCCAACCCAATAATCTTTTCACTAATTATATAAACGAAAAAATACCAGATTATGAAATCTTACCAATTTTTTAATGTTAGAGAAGAAGAAGAAGAAGAAGAAGAAGAAGAAGAAGAAGAAGAAGAAGAAGAAGAAGAAGAAGAAGAGGAAGAACTCGAATAAAGGTGCAATAAGCGGAATCAGAACACTTAGAGAAGAAAAAGAGCAACTTGAAAGAGGAGGCATACCTTGAATTCTCAAACGAGCGAGATGGAAACTAGGGCAGAGTTGAATTCGCACACGACCAGATTCACAATCTGTGTTTTTTCAAAACACAGATAAACGAGATGGGCTCTAAATTAGCTAGGCGAAGATTAGGGCAGAGCTGATGCGGTTTTGAGAATACAGAGCATTTGTTTAATTTACTTTTTAGAGCCTTTTACTTTTTAGTTTTAGCGCCTGATTTTTAGAAAATAATAGTTTTTTAATATTTTGGTATTAGATTTGTCGCCCCTCAATTATAATTTGGGACTAGCTACTATTTTTTTTAGGGACCAGATTTAATACCTTCGCAATAAAATAAAGCATTAAGGACCGCAGTATAATCTCCTCCCAATACATATATTATTAGCGACGGGATTATTAACTCGTCCCTAAAAGTTGATCGTAAATAAGGCTTTTTCTTGTAGTGTACATAGCTAGAATCTTCTAAGGACTTTCCTAGCAATTCCATATGGTTCTAAGGTCTTCCATGAGAAATCTCCATATTTCTCTGGAACCTTCCCACATGTGCTTGTCTATTTCATATGTAAGCTTTCCATATGACAAAAATATTTGCCAACTGGCACCTACGTGGCATGATGATGTGGTGAGCCATGACAATAAGTTTCAAAAGTCTTTCTTTCTTTCTTTCTTAGCTCCCGTTTGAATATAAATTTTTGCTACTTTTTTCAAAAACAAATTGAAAATATTGTTTGTCCATGGAATTATGATCATGTTTTGGTAAAAAAAATTCAAAAATTTTTAAGTTCCCAAAAACTGATTTAGGACAGTTTTTGGGTGAAAACTTTTCTTCCACTCACAAAACTTTAACTTTCTTCAAATAACCCAGTATAATCCCACAAGTGGGATCTCGGGAAGGTAGTGTGTACGCAGACCTTACCTCTATCCTGGAAGATAGAGATGCTATTTCCGACACATTCACAAAATTTCAACATCTTTTCAAATAAAATGTATGTCCAAACACAATTTCAACTTGCAAAAACTATTTTTCAACATAACTTTAAAAAAAACTCTATTTTCAAGGTTCAATCAAATTTATGTCAAAATGCTAGCTTAAGCTTCGTATCAACTCAAACTTTGCCCAATAAGTAGAACGAAAAAAGTATCATTTAACTCGAATAGTTTGATGTGTGCGCTAGCTAGGCATCTTTGTAGTCCCATGTTGTAGGTGTGCTACAACGGAGCAATAACTTGACTTTCTTCCGCACCCAAAAATAACTTCTCACTAAACATGTTTTATCTTCGTCAACAACCATTTCTTTCTTGATTGTTTCCACTTCTGTCACCTTCATTTTCTCCTTGTGGAGCTTCCGCATTACATGAATTTCAGCAATATAGGGTCCAACTTGTGCCATGTCTCTTCTTCTTCAAGAATTAAGTAAAGAAAATAAGCTCTTCTTTAGTTTATTAAATTGTCAAATATATGCAATTGCTTTTTTTAATTATATGGTATTTATAGTTTCTTGGCTGCTTGGGGAGCAAGGGAGCATGGAGTATGTCTTCATCATTGGGGCGTTAGAGTTAGGAGAAGAATGGAAAGTCAAGTCAAGTCTGACCAATTGGAGTTAAGAGAATAGGACTTGGAGACCAAGTAGTTTCCAGTATTTGACCATGTCTACATCTCTTTTTTTGTTGTTCTTTTATTGGGTATAGCATATTATTTGAGAAAGTTCATATATTATCTTTTTGGAGATCAAAGGCTTATTTTTCCTTTAACTGAAAAGGTTTTAATACATTTCAAAAACAAATTATATGTAGCTAAGACCATTTTACTTTCTTTAATATTATTTGGTTTTCTAAACTAGCTTTCCTTAACATAGAGTTAAAATATGGTAATTGTCAGCCAGCTCGAGTGGCGTAATGTTTTCAATAAGGGCTTTTTTCACTTTTAGCTCGTGTTAGAAATTATTTATATTCGGTAGCTCAAAAAAGTGTATAAAATTTATATAATTTTTGTATATAACATACATAATGCGTGTGTATATACACAAAATATACCAAAAAAATAAATAAATATTTTTTGACTATTATTTTTAAAGCGGTTATACAATGTCATTTTCCCTTTCAATAATGTCCAAACTTGGGCCTAAAGTGCCAAAAATGGGTCCTGTCTTCTGAGGACTTGGACTGAGAAGGCCCATAGGAAACAGTGATCAACAAATGTTGCCAACAAGAACTAGGGAGAAATTCAAAAATAGCTAGATTTATAAGTAGTAATTGAAAAATAGCCACAATTTCAAAAGTAATCGAAATTTAGTCACTTTTCATGTAAAGATAAATCTGAACGAAAACACTGTTCAAAATCCGAAAAATATTCCAGCATAATATACTGGAGTTCCAGTATAATATACCGGTCCAACATAATATGCTGCAAGTTCATACACATGTACTCCAATCTCCAGTATATTATGCTGGAACTTTCCGCGTGTTGGAGTTCCGGCATAATATGCTGAAAGTTCATACACAGGTGCACCAATTTCCAGTATATTATGCTGGACCGATCCGTGTTGCTGCCTTTATTTCTATTTTTTGTATTATGACTATTTTATTCATATTAACATCCAACCTCGTTGCACTTATGGTCTTTACACGGTCAAGTGGGGGAGTTTAGAAGGCACCACTGTTTTTTATTATACTCTACAAAGTATGCAATATGCGTACACTTATACCAATTTTCTAGGATAAAAGAGTGGAGTATAATTTTTCAAATGATAATCAACGTAACACCAAAAGAATTTCTTAATGGTAGATTAGCATAGAAGAAAGAAAGTTCCTAAATCTTCTTGTCATTAGCTATAGTACTAACACAAAAGAAGAAGAAAATAATTAAAGCCAAAGCCATGAAACGACAAAGACATAACAAAGAGCCAATGGGATATCCAAAAGATCACATTCAACTCCATTATTATCTTCCTCACACTTTGAATATTACAGGTATGATATAAGTAATAGGGAGCAGAGATCGATCTCACCATCGCACATTCTAAGTAAAAAGAAATTCAAATTCAGGAAAAAAAAATAATGAACCAATAGAAAAATACTAAAGATGGAAGGGAGAAAACCTTTAGAGCGAAAACTTTCTAAAAAATTCCCAAAAAGTTAACTATCTGCAATGGAATTTCATTTTCAATTGTATATTTAGGAATGCAAGAACAAAGAGTAGAAAAAAGAATTAAAGTAAAAGAATATGTCATTTAATTATAATTAAAGTATAAAGGGTTATATACCCATATTTTTTACACTAATTAATTAGAGTAAATTGTCCTTGTTTGCTTCTTTGTTGAACTATTGGCCTTTTTATACTGTCACAGTAGAATGCTCTACTTTAAGGAACTCTTTTTAGTCGGTAAACTATATTGTGTAGAAAAGTTTGAGTCTTAAGAAAATGATCATTATAAATGTTTTGACACCACCATACCTTTTTTATGCAATTTGTGATGTGCCCACCTGTCTTTTTTTCCTTCTAACATTGATTAAGCTGAAGTGTTGAACCTTCTCATTGCACTTGAATACGACCAAGTAAAGACTAAAACAACAAATGGTGGCAATCCAACTAAAGAATTGTGGACTTCCGATAACAAAGACATGCACAGTACACATTTAATGATAAGTCAAAGTCAAATTACGCTAATAATTCATAGATAACTGCACAAAAAATACGCACTCCCAATTTTTAAACCTTCCTTCTTGAATTTTTAAGGATTAAAAAGTAAAAACCTTGGCCACTGCTATGAATTCAGTACAAACCAAGATTAAGCAACAAATCTATAGTTGGTAAGCCAAGAAATTAAACTACAGGAAGAAAAAGAAAAATGGGCTACCTGATCATTTTGCTCGAACTGTTGCCACTTGAAGAACCAAAATCAAGAAGAGATATAAAATGGAAACCAAGTCCATTCCCTTCGCCTATCATCAGAAATCTTCTTACGTTTTTCTCTTTATTTTCTCCCCTATTCAATACATAATTTTTAATAGCTTCAGCAATATTTTCAGCAAATACAAAAGGAAAAAAATAGAAGATTACTCTCCTTTTCAAATTACACTCTTCTTCATACTATTCATATCTCCATTCTTACTCCTCTAATTTTTTCTGCATATTATCATACTTGTCCTCTAAAAATTTGACATTCCCAGGAAATACATTTTCCTTGATTAGCTCTTCCTCCCATTTCAGTACATCAATCACTTTCCCTATAAATAGAAAAGACATCAGCAAAGAGAAAAAGAAAACAGTGGAGCGCCACCATACATGCACACCAGAGAAAATAAAAAACGTACAAAATCATATCCAAAGATAGAATTTCAAGTATCGTTCATTGCATTAGAACCATAACAGTACTCATAAAACACATTCATATTGCAGTAAAGGGCAAAATATAAACGAACCTAATTTGTTGACATTGTTTGAACCATTATGAAAATCGAAAGTCACTCGTCAGCACGCTCGCTTGAAATGGTGTTACTGACAGGTCATTGGTAGTATGCTTGTATAGTTGTATGCTTTGGAGGGTCTGAGGATGAATGGAGAATTATTAGGAGAAGATAGTTGGAAAAATCAAACGGCTATCCCATGTTATGAACCGAAGAAAGGTCGGGAATTTTACCTTGGGATTTGAGAGAAGACTCGCTCAGAACGTGGGGTGTGTTAAAGAAAACAAAACGGCTATGTGGAGTTTTATAGTCAAAGGACAAAACTAAACGGCTATCGGGCTTAATGTTTTGGGTCATTAAGTAGTATTTATTATTTTGAGTAGTGGGCTAATAAAAATAAATGAATTGGAGTGAAATAACAGAAACAATTCAAAAAAATCAGAAAAAAAGATAAATATGAAAGCTGGCTATAGAGGGATGCCACAACAGCTGGCCAATTCTCAACTTTATATATATATATAGAGAGAGAGAGATTGGGTACGTTGTGGACTAGGTTTGTGCATTTGAGTGAAGGATTCCATGCATTTTTTGTGTGCAGTAATCGACTCTAATATTTTGTAGATTTGGGATATTAAAATTCATTTCATGGACCAGGTCGTTGCCTTGGTTACTAATCTAATATACTTAGGCGAATCTTTGTCACATAACGCGTATTTTCTTCCACGTTCTTAACCGTGGCATAATATGTAAGACATTCAAATTCTTTCAAAGACTTGCAACATTTCAAGGGTCAAACACAACAATTTGAAAAAGTACAATTATAGTACTCCCCCGTCTCAAATTATTTGCCGCATTTTTCTTTTATACACCCCTTAATAAAATATTAACTAAAAAGATTTTTAATTATTTTACCCTTATTTATGCCTTAAGATATAATCCCTCTTCTCTGAGTATTAACTCAATTTATATTTTTGTAGTCTTCAAAAGACAATTAATACCAAGGATTTGTGAGTTTGTAGTCTTCGAGAACAATCAATACTAAGGTTTAAATGAAAAATAATAATTAATTTTGCTTTGGAACTTCTAAAATGACAATTAATTTGAGACAAATATTTTTAGAGATCACGACAAATAATTTAAGGCGAAGAGAGTAGATACTGGATACTATATTCTGTAAAATATTATAATTTTTTTTATAGTGCCCCTCAAAAGTTATAACCTACATCTACAGAATTAGAAATTTGAATCCATCTCAGGAAAATGATGGACTCTTTGTCTGCAACTTATTAATGAAGGATTCAATGCTTAATACGTGGTGGGCGTTTGAGTTTCGGAAGTTAAGGAGAATATTGTAGAAATGGCATGGGATAGCCATTTTTTAATATGGTATGTAGTTTTTATTCAGTATTTTTAATGCTGAGAAAAAATAGCCACTACACTATTAAAATTAATATAAAAAGATTATAGCTAATACCTATCTATAGCTACGAAATTTTAGCTACGAATTTAAAAATTATAGCTAATACCTAATAATAGCCATAAAAATTAAAATTCTATGGCTATTTGCAAAACTATAAAATTTCTTTGCCACAAAAATTAAGTTGGTAAAGCTAATTCCTCATATTAGCTATAATTGCTAACAATCGTGGCAATAACTATCTAAATAGCTACAAATTTATTGCTACAAATAAAGTTTGGTAGCTAATCATAAGTTTTTGCCACGCATCAATAGTTACTGTAGCAATAGTTACCTTTTAGCCACAATAAATTATTTAAAACAAAATATTGTAGCTAAATGAATATTTTTGCTTCAAATTCTAAAAAGTTATGGCAATAGTTAAATGATATAGCCACAGATTTATTGCTATAACTGACTTATGTAGCTAATCACTAGTTTTTTTGCCACGAGTTAAAATTTACTATAGCTATAGTAACTTTTTAGCTATAATAGAATATTTAAAAGAAAATATTGTAGGTAAATGAATATTTTTGCTTCAAGTTATAAAAAGTTGTGGCAGTATAAGTTAAATTACCACATATTTCTTGCTTTAATAGAATTTCGTAGCTAATCATTAATTTTTGCCACGAGTTGAAACTTAATATAAACAATAACCTTTTAGTCACAATAAACTATTTAAATCAAAATATTACTAAATAAATAATTTTGCTTCAAGTTCTAAAAAGCCATGGCAATAGTTATCACGATAAAAAGATATAACCACAAATTTATTGCTACGATAAATTGTGTAACTAATCATTAGTTTATGACACAAGGTAAATTTCCTCTAACAGTAGCAATCTTCTAGCCACATTAAAAATTTGAAACAAAATTTGTAGTCAAAAAAATATTTATCTTCTTATTTTAAGAAAATAAAAATAGTTAGATAATAGTTACAATATTTTTCATGACAAAATTAATTAGACACAAATTTAAAGTGACGATAAATATACGAGTTAACTATAACTTTAGTCGTACAGTTAGGATTGTCATTTCAATAATAGTATTTTAACCACAATAAGTTATATGTACAAAATTTCATAAGTGAATAACTTTATTTCAATGACAAAAATAAGAGTTGCTCAAACAATATCAAGTTATAAAAATTTAATTTTAACTATAAAAGTTATATTTTTCCAAAATAACATAAAATATAGTAATTATATATAGATTGAAGTATTAATAAACTTTAAATATGCAAAAGTTAATTTTAATAGACCATTTATATGCCTACTTGTAGTCTCTAAACTTATCAATTTACTTTATTTATCAAGCTCATAATTTATTTTATTGCACCTTGTTATTTTTGGATGTTAATTATATATATATATTTGGTGTAAAAATTCAAAATATATTAATATTTGTGGAGAATTTATGTATGTCTGGTACTTAACTATTTTTTTATATAAGTAATTAGAGTAATTTCTTATATTTAAGTATTTATTTTAAATAGGTCCTCATATATTGAAGACTTTAAGAGTTTTTAATAAGTACTTAGAATAATTTTATATAACTAATGATTCATTTTTAAATAAATGCTCATATATTGAATAACTTTGTGATGGTTTTGGTGTATTTAGTTTTGATAAATGACCAAAGCTCCAAATACATATGAACATATTTAACACTACAAAAAATTTTACGACATTATAATTCATATTAATATTTATATAATTGTGTTATAACTATTTCAAAGAATTATGAAATTAATTGATACTTACGTCCGAAAAACTAATTATATTATAATTCTTATTAAATATAATGGAATTATAGCTAATTAATGCCTGGATGACTAATTTTATAGAATTTAAAAATTATAATCTTGCACCAATTACATTGTACAATATATATATATATATATATATATATATATATATATATATATATATATATGTATGTGTGTGTGTGTGTGTGTGTGTGTGTGTGTATGTATATGTATAGTATGTATGTATATGTAATAATTAGTTACTATATTAATAAGTTTCTAATTGTCATAAATTAAATTATACATTGAATATAAGAATTGAGAATTAAATAAGATAAAGATACATGAAAAATATCATGTTTCTCTTGTGACTATTATTTGATATTTTATCATGTTTACATAATTCGATACTATTAAGTTTCACTTCAAAAAAAATTAATATTTTAATATGGTTGATATAGGAGTGTATAACAAAACTAATTAGTATATCATCATTCATATTAAATAAATTGTACTCGTAATTTTCTATACAATTTAAATAAACATATAATTAATTTTCATTAGATTTGAATAAGCAATATTAAATTTAGACAATATGTTTGTATCTATATACATTGATCACTAATTACACTCAAGTTAGATAAATAGAAAAGTTGTATATTTAATGGTCTAATACTATTTTAATAACTTGATAACTATCATAATCTAATGAAACACTAAAATGAAGAAGTTAATATAATTGAAATAGGAGTAAACAACAAAACTAACAATATTGTAGAGGACAAAAAATATTGTAAAGAGTACAATATATTATAGATAATCTTTATTTCATGCAAGTTGATTTTTTTATTTTACTCAGTGTAAATTATGTATTTAATCTTTTGCATTTTCCCTAGATAATTTTCTTACTTACTTGTATTTGTTAGTACTTACATTTCTCTCATTTATAGTATTTATGTTAAGTAAGAAATAAAAGGAAGCAAATAATATATTAACAAAAATAAAAGGAACATAAAGGCAAATTGGTCCAAACCAAAATCCCCAAAACCTAATAAAAGCCCTTCAAACTCACTTTGTGCGTCCCCTTCCCAGCCTCCTCCTCCTGCATTCCCTTCCCAGCCGCCTCCCCCTTTCCTCCATTTTCCCATTTCCTTTTTCAACAACACTTTCTCTCTTCACATGTACATAGCAAACCAACGGAATCATTGGCCAGATAGCCCGGCGCCTTCTCTCTTTCCAAGTATGTTTATGTATTTACATCTTAGAATTTCTCAATCTCATACACCTACTTGATTTGAATTTTTGGATTTATATTCTAACAGTTTGATAGATATTGTGCAGTATTGTGATAGGTATTGAGTGGAACCTAGAAGATTATAATGTAATGTTGGGAGAAGCCACAGTTCGTCTAAAAGACGTTACAAATAAAAATTAGATGAAAATCCTTTCAAATATTTTTAAAAAAGTATACAGGTTTGTTTTCTTATCTTGTTGCTTTGAATTTTCCCTCTTGTTATATGCTAAAAAAATTTGTAAAAGAATTATCTAAACATAATTTTTCTCTCTCTCAACTTCTATTTACATTTATACAAATCAAACTTGCATATTTTATTAATGGTTCGCTCATTCTTTTGTGCTAATTTTTGTTTCTTTTGAATTTACAGGGTGCATTTTAATCTGTTGAATACAAGTAAATCAAACATCAGTCTTGATGCAAAGAGTAAAATTACTTCATCCTTGACCGCAGAAGATCATCTGGTGGCAACATCTTCAATCCCCAGATCAAATACTTAGGAACTTAGTTTTGTTTTGATGTGGAACCCTTCAGAATTTTATAGATTATAGTTGAATAATCGAGTCTACTTTAGATAGATATGTGTATTTTAGAATTAATTTTTGAAACTTTTTGATGTAAATTTGTATAATAAAGTGATATTCAAAGTTTATTATTGTGTGTTATATGGTTTGATCAAAGATGTATGGATATGGAATATTTGAAAATTTTAAAAATATTTAATGAGGTAAAAAAGGAAAATAGCAACGCATAGGACAGAAACATTTATTATCTCTAATAAATAATTTTTTTATAAATAAAAATAAAATGTAATAATAATCTAGTCACCAAATAAAACATAATAAAAAATTAAATCATGGATATCTTTGACGATTTATAGCTATAAAATTATGGGTTCGTAGCTAAATATAAATACTATAATTCAAATCTAATATGTGAGCACAACTAGTATTTGAATTTTGTGGCTAAATAAATAACATCTTTTGCCACAGAATATCCCTTTGTGGCTAAAGTATAGAAGATAGCTGCAAAATTGGTTTATTCATGGCAAAAGAATAAAATCATTAGCTATAAATATATATATTTCATGGTAAAATATTTTATTAATATAGCTACATCACAAAAATTCTAGTAGCAATAAATACTAATTCTTAGCCACGAAATATTAAAGTTTGTAGCTAACTTTTAGTTACGCTACTTGTAGCTACGGATGCTACGGAAAAAATTATTGTGGCTAAAGTGTTTAGCCATAGAAATTTTCATGTTTAGCTACGACGTAGTTCATAGCTGTATATGTATAATGTTGTAGTGGCTTTCTTTATGAGTGCTATTTAAATATTAAGGACATAGTATCCTTAATATTTACACTACACACATGAAGTTAATGACGTCATATCCTTAACATTTACATTGCACACATGAAGTTAAGGACATGATGTCCTAAAGTTTAACAACGGAAGGTGCAAATACATAACACTTTGTCCTTAATATTTACACAACATTCATGAAGTTAAGGACACCACGTCCTTAATATTTACACAACACTCATAAAGTTAAGGACATTGTGTCCTTAACATTTATACTGCACACATGAAGTTAAGGACACCATGTCCTTAATATTTACACTGCACATATGAAGTTAAGGATACGAGGTCCTAAAGTTAAACCACAGAAGGTGCAAATACAAGTTAAGGACATTATGTCCTTAACATTTATATTGCACACATGAAGTTAAGGACTCCATATCCTGTCACGACCCGAAATTCCCTCCTTCGGACCGTGATGACGCCTAACATTTCACTTGCTAGGCAAGCCAACGTTAGAATACTATTAACCAATTTTTTAAATAATTTTTAAATTATTAATAATCAAGGAAACAAAAGCGGAAGCAAAGTTTGAAATATAGTGAATAATCCATAAAAAAAATGGTGTCTAAATACCATCCCAGAATTGGTGTCACAAGTGCACGAGCTTCTCGAATAAATACAAATAAGGTCTGAATAAAATAAAGCTGCCTGGGAATAAACACATAACTAAAGTAAAATAGACGGGGACTTCAGAACTGCGGACGCCATGCAGTTATACCTCAAGTCTCCTCTGGTAGCTGAAATCCGAGCAAGTCTATGGTACGTCGCGGGGACCAACTCCAAAATCTGCACAAGAAGTGCAGAGTGTAGTATCAGTATAACCGACCCCATGTACTGGTAAGTGCTGAGCCTAACCTCGACGAAGTAGTGACGAGGCTAAGGCGGTTCACTTACATTAACCTGTACGCAATATTAGTAACAACAACAATAATAGAAATAAATCAGGTAATTCATTTATAATAATTGAAGGCAACTCAGCAGTCATAACCAATTATCATTTCCATTAATTCTGTTGCAGCGTGCAACCCGCTCTCACAATATATTCACATTCAATTCTGTTGCAGCGTGCAACCCGCTCTCACAATATATTCACATTCAGTTCTATTGTGGCGTGCAACCCGCTCCTCCAATATATATATATATATATATATATATATATATATATATATATATATATATATATATATATGTATGTTGAATTTTTAATAAGTCTGTTGCGGCGTGCAACCCGATCCTCCAATATGGACTTTTCATAAGTCTGTTGCGGTGTGCAACCCGATCCTCCAATATGGACTTTTCATAAGTCTGTTGCGGCGTGCAACCCGATCCTCCAATATATTCATTATAATTAATTCTGTTGCGGCGTGCAACCCGCTCCTCCAACATATTCATTTACCAATTCTTATAGAAAAAATTTCCCCAATAAATGCAACAATTAATATAAAATTACAGCAAGCATACAATAATTATAATTTAATTATGAAACAAACAATGACAAATAGCAGATTATTATGAAAATCAAGGAGAAAATAGGCAGTTTAATATTTAATATGTTAAATATCAAATAACAATTAAAACACATAATTCAAATAGCATGTAACAATTAATGCAGGAATTCAAGAATTAATATTTGACAAAGAATAGGAGAGAAACAGTTATTATAATAATTAATTTATGATTTAGAAAAATTTATGATTTTTCAAGTAAGCAGGCAAACTGTTACACCTCCTTTTTCCCGAGAGAATATGAGAGTTTTTCTAATTAAAGTGACATTAGTCGAAATGGGATTATTTGTGTAATCAGAGTCGCCACTTGGGATATTTTATGGTGTCCCAAGTCACCGATTTATTTTAAATCCCAAATCGAGGAATTTTGACTCTGTTTAAAGTCTGCGAAACTAGAAGACCGGGTAAGGAATTCCGTTAATCTGGGAGAAGGTGTTAGGCACTCCCGGATTCCGTGATTTTAGCACGGTCTCTTTAATCATACATGGCTTAATTAAATTATTAAATTACGTGTTTCAGAACCTATGTGCAATTTACCCTTTACCACTTTTAGATATGGCGCTTATGGATTTATCTTTGAAACGGATCACATGTGTGTGAATCCGTTTTATTCGGTGTGCTAAAATCATGTCACGCGTACGTGTACACAATTAGTCCCGCTTTATTAATATTAAGATTGTTGGCCAAAGTTGCGCGAACGCATACTTTGATTTATTTTTGGGAAATCATGATCATATCACACGAACGTGTACACAATTACGACAGTCAATTAAATGCGCGCCTAAAGCATTGCTACGATTATTTATTAGTTGTATAAATTTGGTGATTGTGTGTGAAAAGGCTCGTGAGTATAGAGTGCTTTTACTAAAAAGATGTTTCATGCTCATTCCCTTTTAAACTTCTTATTTCATGTATTTGACCAAACTCAATCCTAAAACATAAGAACTATTAATTACTAATGGGATTTGGTCATTCCCCGCACCCACGGCCCAACAACCATTCAAAACTTCTACCAAAGCATCAGGAACACAAAAGAATACTAAAAGAATAAAGAAAGCTAAGCTTGAAATTTATTAACAAACAACGAATTACCCAAACTACACGACATGACCGAACTTTAAAGCTAAGTTCATCCTAATGAATTTTCCAAGAGGAAATTACTTCAATCAATGTCATGAAAATAAAACCCCACAACAATCCTTTTCGAATGCCATTCACGCCATGGACTTTTAAAAATTCTCAGATGTATTCAAAGAAGAACATGAGGTCATGACACATAGAGGGACTAGTAAACTAAATAATTGGCACCACTATCGACCCAATTCCACACACAGTTCAATGCCTACTATTAAAGCCAAGCATATCTGAACTAATTGGCACTTTAAACCCATTAAGAAAATATTTAACAGAACACTTGAACTCACAAAACAGTGGAGACTAATACCATTAGTACAAAAAGAAAATGACTCCCCTGAACTCAAAATAAATACGACATGTGCTAAAGACCCCTAACTCATTAGGCTCAATTGATAACAAACTAGCAAATAGCATCAAAGTCACCAATCACTAAAATTGCATGCTCAAGGATAAAGAAAAAACGAAACAAAGTTCTGCAGTATATACAAGTGACACACCAGTCCTTAAGCTCGAACAATCTCAAACTTAGCAGCCTAACTAAATGATGGACCTATAATCACCAAGAACCATTTCGAATCGGCATTCAAATTTAGCAATCATGCGAGAACTCTTTCAATTCCGAGAGATTGAATAATATATCTGACTTTTAGAATACGCGAAGAGGCTTCAACTGGAGAAGGAAATAAAAATGAACCAACACATACACATTCCGGCGAAACAACTCTATTTTGACATCGTTTACAACTGAAATAATAGACAAACAGCTAGCAATATGCAAAGCATGGAACCATCACGGCAAGAATGACTACGCTTGAAGCTTAACTTAAAATCTATCAAAAATTGGACAAGTCACTCATATCATAGCCAAACAGATCAAAACATAAGAGCTGCCATTTTTACAAACAATCACTCGTTCATTTTTCTTATACGAACTGAAATTAAAACACTCAAATACCCTAACCCAGGCTTTTATCATATTTTAATAACACCAGAACAAACACAAAAGGGGAGAGGAACAGACCTGATGGATGTAAATTTCTTTCAATAGGAAAAAGTAGGAATTTCGGCTACAATATTCTGAATCCAAAATCCGAACGAGAAAACAACCACAAGAAACCGAAGAAACATAGAACCACGACCGGAATCCGGAATGTTTGAATTCTAACTCCCACTGCCTCAAACAAATCTCGAACAAAACTCGAGTCGACAAACGACTCAATCGAATTCCATACTTGACACCCGAAATCCAAAGTAAAACCAATGAAGAAACCAAGTCGAAGGAGAAATTGAAGAACTACATTATTATTATTTTTGTTTCGTATTTTTTTTGGGATTTAAACTAAACTGTTAAAACAAAATTCGAAAAAATGAAGAGGAGTCCTTTTCTTTTCTGAAACTCTAATTTTCCCCAAAAAACTTTTGTTCTCCGTTCTTCTTCCTTTTTCTTTAGACCTCAGATATATATATATATATATATATATATATATATATATATATATATATATATATATATATATATATGTCCTTAGAATCTTCTTCCCCTGCTCTCAAAAATTCCTAAATTGACGAGATAAGACAGATATAGGAAGTAGATCGAATGTAACTCGATCCTACGCCCCACATTTTTCCTATATCGCCAAACAAAAAATGAATCTGAAAGAGAAAGAAAGAGAAAGCGTGAAATCCAGAAGGGTTTTATAACACATAATTACTTATTAAATTTAAAGATGATATTTTGGGTCATCACATTCTCCACCTCTAAAATAAACGTTCGTCCTCGAACGAAGTTAGAAAAAAAAAATACATGAGCTGGAGAAAAGTTGTGGATATTTACTCCACATGTCCGACTCAGACTCCCAGGTAGATGCCTCTACCGGCTGACCTCTCCATTGCACCCGAACTGAAGGATAACTCTTAGACCTCAACTTTCGGACCTGTCGGGCTAGAATAGCCACCGGCTCCTCCTCGTAAGTCAAATCTTTGTCCAATTGGACTGAGCTGAAATCTAACACATGGGACGGATCACCATGATATTTATGAAGCATAGACACATGGAACACCCGATGAACCACTGATAAAATAGGTGATAATGCAAGCCCGTAGGCTACTTCACCCACCCTTTCAAGAATTTCAAAGGGTCCGATATACCTAGGGCTCAACTTGCCCTTCTTTCCGAACCTCATTACACCTTTCATAGGTGAAACCCTGAGCAATATTCTTTCTCCAACCATGAATGCAATATCACAAACTTTACGGTCGGCATAACTCTTTTGTCTAGAATGAGCTGTGCGAAGTCGATCCTGAATAATCTTTACCTTATCCAAGGCATCCTGTACCAAATTGGTACCCAACAACCGAGCCTCTCCCGGTTCAAACCAACCAACTGGAGATCGGCATCGCTTCCGTATAATGCCTCATATGGAGCTATCTGAATGCTTGACTGGTAGCTATTATTATAAGCAAATTCCGCAAGTGGTAAGAAATTATCCCAAGAACCTCCAAATTCTATAACACAAGCGCGAAGCATATCTTCCAATATCTGAATAATGCGCTCTGACTGTCCGTCTATCTGTGGATGAAATATTGTACTCAACTCAACCCGCGTGCCTAACTCACGCTGTACAGCCCTCCAGAAGTGTGAGGTAAACTGCGTACCTCGGTCTGAAATAATAGACATGGGCACACCGTGAAGGCGGACAATCTCACGAATGTAAATTTCAGCTAACCTCTCTGAAGAATAGGTAACTGCCACTGGAATGAAATGAGATGACTTGGTCAACCTGTCCACAATGACCCAAACTGCGTCAAATTTTCTTTGAGTCCCTGGGAGCCCAACAATAAAATCCATAGTGATACGCTCCCACTTCCACTCAGAATTTCTAACTTCTGAAGCAAACCACCAGGTCTCTGATGCTCGTACTTAACTTGCTGACAATTCAGACACCGAGCTACATATGCAACTATATCCTTTTGTATTCTTCTCCACCAATAATGTTGCCACAAATCTTGGTACATTTTGGAGGTACCTAGATGAATAGAATACCTGGAACTGTGTGCTTCTTCAAGAATTAATTCACGAAGTCCATCCACATTAGGCACACAAATACGACCCTGCATTCGCAGAACCCCATCTTCCCCCACATCATCTTGTTTGGCATCACTGTGCCGCACCATGTTCTTAAGGACAAGTAAGTGAGGATCATCATATTGCCTCTCTCTGATGCGCTCATATAAAGAAGACCGAGCGACTATGCAAGCTAGAACCCGACTGGGTTCTGAAACATCTAACCTCACGAACTGATTAGCCAAAGTCTGAACATCTGCAGCTAATGGCCTCTCACCAACCGGAATATACGCAAGACTGCCCATACTCACAACCTTTCTACTCAAAGCATCGTCCACCACATTGGCCTTTCCGGGGTGATACAAAATGGTGATATCATAGTCTTTCAACAACTCCATCCATCTTCTCTGCCTCAAATTAAGATCCTTTTGTTTGAACAGATACTGAAGGCTATGATGATCAGTAAATACCTCACACGAGACACCGTAGAGGTAATGCCTCCAAATCTTCAGCGCATGAACAATGACTGCCAATTCTAAGTCATGAACATGATAATTCTTCTCGTGAACTTTCAACTGCCGCGACGCATATGCAATTACCTTGCCATCTTGCATTAATACTGCACCAAGCCCAATGTGAGATGCGTCACAATATACTGTATACGATCCTAAACTTGTGGGTAATACCAACACTGGCGCCGTAGTCGAAGCGGTCTTGA
Organism: Nicotiana tabacum; assembly: GCF_000715075.1. Classification (NCBI taxonomy): domain Eukaryota; kingdom Viridiplantae; phylum Streptophyta; class Magnoliopsida; order Solanales; family Solanaceae; genus Nicotiana; species Nicotiana tabacum. The sequence continues at coordinate 39,244,542 of NC_134091.1, forward strand.
GCTTCTGAAAGCTCATCTCACACTCATCTGACCATCTGAATGGGGCACCTTTCTGTGTCAATTTGGTCAATGGGCTTGCTATAGATGAAAACCCTTCCACGAACAGACGATAATAACCTGCTAAACCCAGGAAACTCCGAATTTCTTTAACTGAAGTAGGTCTAGGCTAATTCTGAATAACCTCAATCTTTTTAGGATCCACCTTTATGCCTTCTGCCGTTACAACATGCCCCAAAAAGGCAACTGAGTCTAACCAAAACTCACATTTTGAAAACTTGGTATATAACTGATTATTCTTCAAGGTGTGAAGCATACTTCGAAGATGTTGCTCATGTTCCTCTCGACTGCTGGAGTAAATCAAGATATCATCAATGAATACAACCACAAAATAATCCAAATAAGGCTTGAACACTCGATTCATCAAATCCATAAATGCTGCTGGGGCATTTGTCAACCCAAATGACATCACTAGGAATTCGTAATGCCCATACCGAGTTCAAAAAGTTATTTTAGGGACATCAGATGCCCTAATCTTCAACTGATGGTAATCAAACCTCAAATCGATCTTCGAAAATACCTTGGCACCCTGAAGCTGATCAAATAAGTCATCAATTCTTGGCAGCGGATATTTGTTTTTGATAGTGGCCTTGTTCAACTACCGATAGTCTATACACATCCGTATAGAGCCATCTTTCTTCTTTACAAATAATACTGGTGCACCCCAGGGAGAGACACTGGGGCTAATGAATCCCCGGTCAAGCAAGTTTTGTAACTGCTTTTTCAATTCTTTCAACTTTGGCGGGGTCATACGGTATGGTGGAATAGAAATGGGCTAAGTGCCCGGAGCCAAATCAATACAGAAGTCAATATCTTTGTCGAGTGGCATCCCCGACAGATTTGCAGGAAATACTTCTGAAAATTCACGAACAACTGGTACTGAGTCCATAGAAGGGACATCTGCATTGGGATCGCGAATATAAGCCAAATAGGCTAGATACCCTTTCTCTACCATACGCCGAGCTTTTATATAAGAAATAACCCTGCTGGAAGAATGACCAGGAGTTTCTTTCCACTCTAACCGAGGTAACCCCGGCATAGCTAGGGTCACTGTCTTGGCATGGCAATCCAATATAGCATGATAAGGAGACAACCAATCCATACCCAAGATGACATCAAAATATACCATATCAAGAAGTAGAAGATCGACACTAGTCTCAAGATTACCAATAGTAACCACACACATACGATAGACATGATCTACTACAACAGAGCCTCCCACCGGTGTAGATACACAACACAGAATCACTTAGAGAATCACAAGGCACAACCAAATATGAAGCAAAATAGGAGGACACATAGGAATAAGTAGATCCTGGATCAAATAGAACTGAAGCATCTCTATGGCAAACTGGAATAATACGTGTGATCACAACATTAGATGACTCAGCCTCAGGCCTAGCTGGAAAAGCATAAAATCGGGGCTGGGCCCCACCACTCTGAACTGCATCTCTGGGACGACCTCTAACCAGCTGGCCTCCACCTCTAACGGTCTGACCTCCACCTCTAATGGCCTGACCTCCACCTCTAATAGCCTAACCTCCACCTCTAGCTGCCTGACCCCTACCTCTAGCTGGCTGAGCAGGTGGTGAAGCAACCGGTGCCGGTATGATGGCACGAGAATCTTACCGAGATCTGTTACTCGCCAATCTAGGGAAATACCTCCTGATGCGACCAATGTTTCCATACTCATAACACCCATCCTGATGCCGTGGCTGCTGAAACTGAAGCTGACCCAGATGGGCCGGATAACCACTGTAGTAACTCTGGAGTGGTGGTGCACTGATAAGAGCTAAATGTGCACTGAATACTGGCTGCCCAGAGTAAGGCATAATAGGACTGTGACTCCCTGAAGCACCGGGAGATACATGAAGTGCTGAATGAAACGGTATGTGAGGATGACCCCTACCAAAATTACCTCTGCCTCTAGACGAGGCACCACTGAAACCACCGAACTGATGTGGCCTCTTATCGGACCACTGCCCTCTCTCCTGTGCAAGAATCATCTCGATCCTCCTGGCGACATTAGCAGCCGCCTGAAAAGAAATCTCACTTCCGGTTTCCTTGGCCATCTGAAGTCTGATAGGGTGAGTGAGTCCCTCAATAAACCTCCTCACTCTCTCTCCCTCCGTAGGTAGTAAAAGGAGAGCATGACGGGCCAAATCCATAAAATGGGACTCATACTGAGTAACAATCATACCGCCCTGCTGTAGACGCTCAAATTGCTTGCAAAATTCCTCTCTCAGTGTGATATGGAGGAACTTTTCCAGAAATAGCTGAGAGAACTGCTCCCATATAAGTGCAGGCGATCCGACTGGTCGGGTCAATGTGTAATCTCTCCACCACCTCTTGGCGGAACCCGTCATCTGAAATACAGCAAAATCAACCCCATTGGTCTCAACTATACCCATGTTCCGTAACACCTCATGGAAACGTTTAAGATAATCCTGTGGGTCCTCAGAAGGTGTACCACTGAAGTGAACTAGAAAGAGCTTGGTAAACTTATCCAGTCTCAATAAGTCCTCAAAAGACATGGCAAGCCTATCATCGATCTGTGCCGCAACAACTGAATGAACTACCCCAACTGGCGGGGCTGCTGGAGCCTAATTCTAGGGAGCCATCTGCTCCGAAGCGGGAGTAGTGGGAGTTTGTGCTCCTCCCCCAGCCTGTGAGACGGCTGGCGCCACTGGAAATGTACCATTCTGGGCCACGCCCTCCATAAGACTTACCAAGCGGACCAAAGCGTCCTGAAGCACTGGAGTAGCTATGAATCCTTCCGGGACCTGAACTGGTCTAACTAGTACATTCTGAACTGAAACTTCCTCCTGAAGATCCACCTGAGGTTCTATAACAGGTGCAGCTGCTCGAGGTTCTACCTCGGCCTCTAGCACGACCTCGACCCCAACCTCTACCCCTGGCCATAGTTTCAAACGGGGGTTCTGGTCCCTGTCCATCGGTAGAGGTATTATGTATTCTCACCATCTGCGAGAGAATAAAAGTAGAATGGTTCAATCATCGATGATAGAATAAAATCGCATGACCTATGTAACCTAGTGCTCTGATACTAATTGACCTATGTAACCTAGTGCTCTGATACTAATTGTCAAGACCCGACATTCCCTCCTTCGGACCATGATGGCGCCTAACATTTCACTTGCTAGGCAAGCCAACGTTAGAATAATATTAATCAATTTTTTAAACAATTTTTAAATTATTAATAATCAAGAAAACAAAAGCGGAAGCAAAGTTTGAAATACAGTGAATAATCCATAAAAATAACGGTGTCTAAATACCATCCTAGAATTAGTGTCACAAGTGCACGAGCTTCTAGAATAAATAAAAATAAGGTATGAATAAAATAAAGTTGTCTGGGAATAAACACACAGCTAAAGTAAAATAGACGAGGACTTCAGAACTGCGGACGCCATGCAGTTATACCTCAAGTCTCCTCTGGTAGCTGAAATCCGAGCAAGTCTATGGTACGCCGCTGGGACCAACTCCAAAATCTGCACAAGAAGTGCAGAGTGTAGTATCAGTATAACCGATCCCATGTACTGGTAAGTGTTGAGCCTAACCTCGACGAAGTAGTGACGAGGCTAAGGCGGTTCACTTACATTAACCTGTACGCAATATTAGTAACAACAACAATAATAGAAATAAATCAGGTAATTCATTTATAATAATTGAAGGTAACTCAGCAGTCATAACCAATTATCATTTTCATTAATTTTGTTGCAGCGTGCAACCTGCTCTCACAACATATTCACATTCAATTCTGTTGCAGCGTGTAACCCGCTCTCACAATATATTCACATTCAATTCTGTTGCAGTGTGCAACCCGCTCTCACAATATATTCCTTTAATCAAATCTGTTGCGGCGTGCAACCCGATCCCCCAATATATATATATGTATGTCGACTTTTTAATAAGTCTGTTGCGGCGTGCAACCCGATCCTCCAATATATTCATTATAATTAATTCTGTTGCGGCGTGCAACCCGCTCCTCCAATATATTCATTTCCCAATTCTTATAGAAGAAATTTTTCCAATAAACGCAATAATTAATATAAAATTATAAGACAACAAGCATACAATAATTATAATTTAATTATGAAACAAACAATGACAAATAGCAGATTATTATGGATATTAGGGAGAAAATAGGCAGTTTAATATTTAATATGCTAATTATCAAATAACAATTAAAACACATAATTCAAATAGCATGTAACAATTAATGAAGAAATTCAAGAATTAATATTCGACAAAGAATAAGAGAGAAATAGTTATTATAATAATTAATTTATGATTAAAAATAATTTATAATTTTTCAAGTAAGCAGGCAAACAATTAATTTGACGACGTATAGACACTCATCACCTCGCCTATACGTCGTTCACATGCAATACACATAATAATTATATTAAGGGTTCTATTCCCTTAAGTCAAGGTTAACCACGACACTTACCTCGCTTTGCAAATTTCAATCAATTATTCAACCATAACTTTTCCTTTTAAATTTGACTCCGAAAGCTTTAAATCTATTCACAAACAATTCGATATATTCAATACTAATCATATGAATTAATTCCATATGAAATTACTATTTTTTCGAAAAAAATACGAAATTCATTAAAATATTCGGCAGTGGGACCCACATCTCAAATCTCGGAAAAACTTACGAAATTCGAACACCCACTCCGAGACGAGTCCAACCATACAAAATTCCGATGTCAAATGGACCTTCAAATCTTAAATTTTCGTTTTTGGAAGATTTTAAAAAAATCTGATTTTTCTTCCATAAATTCACGGATTCATGATATAAATGAGTATGAAATCATGAAATATCATCAATATAGGATAAGGAACACTTACCCCAATATTTTTCCTGTGAAAATCGCCTAAAATCGCCTCTTGAGATTTTAGGTTTTGAAGATTTGGGAAATGAATCAAAAATCCCGTCCAAAAGTCATTTTGTTCAGCTGCAGGAGTCGCAATTGCGACCTGAGCTTCGCAAATGCGAAGAAACACTCACAATTGCGAGGCCCTTCACAATCCCGCTGCCTTCGCAAATGCGAAGATTATGTCGCATTTGCGACAATTGGCCCTTCGCAATTGCGAAGATAAACTCGCAATTGTGAGAACTGCTAGCCTAGGCTTTCTTCGCAATTGCGATAAAAATCTCGCAATTTCCATACCTGCTTGGTTCGCATTTTCGATGCCAAATCTCGCAATTGCGAGATCAGAGGCCTGCAACAGGTTCAGTTATACCAGTAAAATTTTCTAAGTTCAAAACATCCCGTGGCCTATCCGAAACTCACCCGAGCCCCTCGGGGCCTTATCCAAATATCCCAACAAGTCCCGTAACATAATATGGACTTACTCGGGGTCTCAAATCACAACAAATAACATCGAAATTGTAATTCACACCTCGATTCGGACTTTGAGTTTTTAAACTTTTCAATTTGCAAATTTTGTGCCAAAACATATTAAATGAATCCGGAATGACTTCAAATTTGGTACACAAGTCATAAATGACATAACATAGCTATTCAAATTTCCAGAATCGGATTCCGGCTCCGATATCAAAAAGTCAACCCCGTGGTCAAACTTGAAAGTCTTAGCCTTTAAATTGCTAATTCCTTTAAATGGCCATAACTTGAGTTAGGGACCTCCAAATTAAATTTCGGGCATACGCCCAAGTCCCAAATCACGATACGGATCCGCTGAACTGTCAAAACACTGATCCGAGTCTATTTACTAAAAACGTTGACTAAAGTCAACTCAGTTGAGTTTTAAGGCTCTATTTCATATTTTAATCTATTTTTTACATGAAAACTTTCCGGAAAATTGTACGGACTACACACGCAAGTCGAGGAATGATAAAATGGTGCTTTTTGAGGTCTTAGAACATAGAATTACTTATTAAATTTAAAGATGACATTTTAGGTCATCACATATCCTTAACATTTACACTGCACATATGAAGTTAATGACATGATATCCTAAAGTTTACAGCGGAAGGTGCAAATACAGGATATTTTGTCCTTAGTATTTACACAACATTCATGAAGTTAAGGACACTATCTTTAATATTTACACAACACCCATGTCTAGCACACGGGTATTTTCGTTCGGGTGGGTAAAAATTTATTAAGTACTGACTAAAGAGTAAATATATTTTAAACAGTGGTTAAAAAGTAAAGACATCTCTAATTAGTGGCTAACTGTGCACTTCTCCCGAGAATATTCAGTTGTGCTGGGACCAACACGTTCGTCTTGGGCACCAAGTTCATTCTTGGACTTTGACGGATCTTTGCGATATATATCCTAACTGTGACATTAATTCAGGGGCGGATGTAGATTAGTGGAGCCGGGTGTACCAGAACCCAATATTTCATAAATTTATGCAGAAAAGTTTAAAGATCCAATAAGTTCAATTGTAAAAACCTTAAAGGTTGAACACATAGGGGTCATTTGGTACGCGAAGTAAATTATTCAAAGATTATAGTCTTGGGGGTTATAATCCCTAGACTAATTTATCCCACCTGGGAGGTAGGATAAAATAATATGAAGTTTGATGGGATAAGGTATGATAAGATGGTATATATATCCAAGATTAAGTTTGAGACTAAGTTTATATAGTATAAATTTGATACAACACTTTATCCCACCTTATCCCATGTACCAAACGACCCTATATAGTTTAAATCTTGGATAAGCAGCCCGCAGGCATCATATAAGACATCTAATGTCTCCATAATTAAGCTACTGGATATAAGACGTCGCTCAAATCTATCTATTTATATATAATAGGAGAGGCAAAGAAATATTATGATGACAAGTGGCATAACATTAAATTGACACATGTCAAAATTTTAGACAATTCTCCAACTTTCTTGGAGTTTCAAATTTATTTAAAAAAATGTAAAGGACATATTTTTTTTAAATTTTTTTTAAAAAAAAACTAACTTTACATGGCACGTTTTATTTTTTTCAAATTTCAGAATTTTTAATTTAAGAAAAAAAACTGATTTTACATGACACAAATATAGGACACGTTTTCTCTCTCTCTAAAAAAGAAAATTGATTTTAGATTATTATTTATTAATTGCAAAAAAAAAAACTGATTTACATGAAACACGTATTTTAGATTCTACTTTCCCTAAAGTTTTTCAGCAAAACCTAAAACTGTCGCTCAACGATTGAAATTCACGACATCCACTTCCATTATACTCGGTAACCATATGCAAATACTCAAAATCAAGAGAGGTTGGCATAAAAAATTGTCTTACCAAGTCATTTTTTCTTCTCCTTTTGTTAATGTTCAGGTTGCGAGCGTTGACTAAAAAAATCATATCTATCTACTGTCATGTCGAAATCACGATCCGCTTGTGCCGTTAAAATAAGAACAACTAGAACTACATTATATACAAAAATTAGGTCCAGAATCATTATAGATTTATACAGATATTCTTTTCAACTCATTTATGAATTTATGTCATTTGCTTTTTACAATTTTGCGCGCGCTCACTAAAAAAATCATATCTCAGTACTGTCATGTCGAAAATGCGATCCGCTTGTGCCATTAAAAAAAAGAATTCTGCAACTACAATATAACAAAAAATAGGTCCAGATTCTTTGTAGATTTATATAGATATGCTTTTGAATTCAGTTATAAATTTTAGGTATTCTGCTTTTTACAGCTTTATGCGTCCTCACTAAAAAAATTATATCTCTCTACAGATGGGTTGAAACCATGATTTGCTTGTGTTGTTGGAAAGGCGACTTCTGAAGCTACAATATATACAAAATTCAGGTCCAGGTTCTTTGTAAATTTATACAGATTTATTTTTGAACTTAATTATGAATTTTTGTTATTTTGCTTTTTACAGCTTTGCATGCCCTGAATAAAAATATGTTATCTCTCTATTGGCACATCGAAATCACGATTCGCTTATGCCGTTGGAAGACGACTTCTAGAACTATAATACACATAGAAATTAGGTCCAGATTCTTCGTAGATTTATACAAATATGTATATTTGAATTCAGTTATAAATTTCAGATATTCTGCTTTTTATAGCTTTGTGCGTCCTGACTAAAAAACTCATATCTCTCTGTAACGCGTTTAAACTATGATCTGCTTGTGTCGTTGGAAAGACGACTTCTGGAGCTACAACACATACCAAAATTTAGGTCCATATTCTTTGTAAATTTATACAGATATTCTTTTGAATTTAGTTATGAATTTCTGTCATTTTACTTTTTACAGCTTTACAAGCCCTGACTAAAAATATTTTATCTCTCTGTAGGCACATCGAAATCACAATCCGCTTGTGCCATTAGAAAGATGAATTCTGAAACCATTATATATACAAAAAATAGGTCTAGAATCTTCATAAATTTATACAATTATGCTTTTGAATTCGGTTATAAATTCCAGGTATTTTGCTTTTTACAACTTTGTGCGTCCTAGCTAAAAAAATCATATCTCTCCGCAGATACGTTGAAACCATGATCCGTATGTGCCATTGGAAAGATGACTTCTGGAGCTATAATATGTACAAAATTCAGCTCTATATTCTTTGTAAATTTATATAGATATTCTTTTGAACTTAGTTATGAATTTTTGTTATTTTGTTTTTATAGCTTTGCATGCCTTGATTAAAAATATGTTATCTATCTATAGGCACATCGAAATCACGATCCACTTATGATATTAAAAAGATGACTTCCTGAACTATAATACACACAAATATTAGGTCCACATTCTTCGTAGATTTATACAGATATACATTTGAATTCAGTTATAAATTTCAGGTATTCTGCTTTTTACATCTTTGCGTGTCCTGACTAAAAATATCATATCTCTCTGCAGGCACGTTTAAACTATGATCCGATTGTGCCGTTGGAAAGGCGACCTCTGGAGCTACAATACATATAAAATTCAGGTCCATATTCTTTGTAAATTTATACATATATTCTTTTGAACTTAGTGATGAATTTCTGTCATTTTGCTTTTTACAGCTTTGCACGCCCTAACAAAAAATATTTTATCTCTCTATAGGCACATCGAAATCACAATCGGCTTATGTCGTTGGAAAGATGACTTCTGTAATTATAATATATATAAAATACTAGGTCAAGAATCTTCATAGATTTATACAGTTATGCTTTTGAATTCAGTTATGAATTTCAGGTATTTTGCTTTTCACAGCTTTGCGCGTCCTAGCTAAAAAATCATATCTCTCTGCAGATACGTTGAAACCACGATCCGCTTGTGGCGTTGGAGATGACTTCTGGAGATATAATATGTATAAAATTCAGGTCCAGATTCTTTGTAAATTTATATAGATATTCTTTTGAACTTAATTATGAATTTCTGTCATTTTGCTTTTTACAGCTTTGCACTCCTTGACTAAAAATATTTTATCTCTCTATAGCCACATTGAAATTATGATCCGCTTGTGCCGTTGGAAAGATAACTTCTGGAACTACAATATATATAAATATCAGGTTTAGATTCTTTGTAACTGTATACATATATTCTTTTTAAGTCAATTTTTAATTTCTATCATTTATGGTTCTTTTCCTTTTCGTCTTATGAGTAGTTATGAAACTATTGTAATTGGTCGCACTATGACCTGTTGAATTTACTATTGATGATTCCAAAATAGCAAAAATAATTATATCATTTTTTGAATTTACTACTTTTGTTGTTGAGATTGATGAACCAACTAAGAAAATAGTTGCTGATACGATTCCTGAAACATTTGTAGGTTCAGTTCCCATATAGGAAGAGAAGGATAACAACAAATCTGAATCCTCCGCGGAAATTCTGTCTTTATTAGAGATTATATATTACTTTTTTTTAACAAATATTGCTAAAGTTTATGTCTTTACATCCCTTAATATTGTTTTGTATATTTTATATTGTGTTATATTACTATATTGCAAGTTCCTTATACCGTTGCAATTAATAATGAAGTATTACATATGTAATAGCGCCTGCATTTATGCTATGTCATGTTCTTCTATCTGTTATGCTATATGATTGTGCTCTTTGTTACTTTGGCAGCAAAAGTATTGTTAAAATCCATATTTCTGTTGATGATGGCTTCTCCATTTGGTAATCCTATTGTAAGACATTCTTATTTTTCTTCTCACTCTTGGTGTAATTACTTTATAAAATAATATTTCACTTATACAAAGAAGTTTGGATTCAAATCCAACTAAATAGTTCCAACAAACATGTGAAGTAGTTCTCAGTCGAATCATTGAGTTGACGAATATAGGAAATGATGATAGTTCTTGAACAATGGTATCGTCACTATTTTGCTATGAGAAAATCTTTATATGTTCAACATTTTTGTTGATTCAAGGGTTTTTTTAATACTGACCGCGCATCGTGCGGGTACGACTATTACTGCATCCTTTAAAACATTGTGTTCTACATAAACACATAATCTATTTGTTTTTTTAAATTATAATATTTTATTATATAGAAATTTCTTTTTTTTTATTTTGCTTATTTATTGTTCCACTCTAAACTATCATAAATTCACTTAGTTGGAAAATCATTTATCTTGATGCATGATTCTTATTATATAAGGGGTTTAAATATTTTACAAAAATATAGGGAATAAGGGGAGTATATCGTAATTAAGCGATCATAAAGTTTTAGGATTTTCATAGTATATGAAGTATAAGTGTTTGATACCGAAATATAAGGGGGGAGTGATGTATATATATTTGTTACTGATTCGTTATATTTGTATAAGATTTTCATAGTATAAGGAGTGTAAGTATTTGATTTAAAATACAAGAGATATAGTTGCAACTGAGTCATATTACAAAGGTGTGTCTAATTTCTCCTAAGGTTTAATAATTAAAAAAAATTCTAAGATTATTTTTCAAATATATTTTTAAATTGAAAAAGAAAAGAGGAAAAGTTTTTGAAAATAAATGATACTTTCTTCTATTTTTCATAATGTTAGGTTCAACTAAACAATCTAAGGAATTTCAAAAAAAAATAAAAAAAATCTAAGGAACTTTTGATTATTTTTTTTTTCTGTATCTTTTTTTAGAAAACATAATGTTAGATTTTCTTAAAATTAAAAGAATTTTAAAAGGGAATTACATAAAAGTATTGTTCTAAGGCTTCATGCAAAATATAGAGATTTCGGCCTTAGCGTATAATTTTGAATAGAATTTGAAAAATGATTTTTTTACTTTATGTAGTTCTCTTTTGATTCTTTTACCAATTTAAATTTATTTTCGTCAAATAAATAGAAATGCTAGATAAGTAAGAATAACTAGCATAACAAAGTGGACGAGATAATCGGCTCATTTTCTTGTTAAGATCCCTAAACTTACGGAAATGAAACTGAAATTAATCCACACTGACATCCATAAAGATACCCATCATTGATCAAATGCTCATTCCCACAAATTAAAATTGTAGACTGATTTACAGTTTCACATTTCCTGACTTCTCTCTCATGAAAAAGATCTATAGGTTTGTCTTTCTTCTCATTTTATTTAAACCCGTTAATCTTCTATGTTTTTCTGTTGATGTCATGTCTTTGCCTATCTTTTTTCTCTTACAAACAAGGTCATGCCTTCACCGATATGAGGCTCTTCAAGCCAAAACATGGGCGAGAGATCCGTGGCAAACAGAAAAAGAAACTATGCAGTCAAGAAAGATAGTCAAGAATCAAAAGATTTTGAAATAGGGTTGGTTAAAGCAAAAGCTGAGTATTTTTCTTTCAACTGAGAAATGGTGAATGTATTAAGTGTTAGTTGAAGTTTCTTGATGTTAGTTGGGGATTTGAGACTGAAATCTTTGTAATATACAGTGTAAATGTCATGTTTTTTACTCCTCTACTCATGTTTTTGTGTATATATTTTTTATCCTCATCTTTGTATTCCCATAATCCCAAATATTGTAACTAATCCTCTATGAGAAATAAAGATTCTGCATTTTTTAAAAATTTGTTCGATAAACATTAAAATTTGCAAAAAATGTATTATATTCAATTATAGAATATTCATTATTATTTATAAATTCTAAATATTAAAATAATCTATTTATTTAAAAAATGGCAAATAGTACGAAAACCTGTATAATCATCGCCAAATACCTTTCGGTCACAAATCGTTACAGTTCTCTAGACAAACAAATTTGTCTTTAATTCTATACATTTAGGGACGAAAACATTTTTGTGTACAAATGATAATCTTTTTCTTAAAATTTGCATATCTTCGGTGATAAAATCGCATTTTTCAACTACAAATTAGATACCACTTTAGAGACAATTAGAATTGTCACTAATCAAGATAAAAATTAGTGACAAATTTGTTTCGTTGGTATTAAGAATTTATTTAGTGATGAAAGTTATTTTCTACTACAAAAAAGTTAAACTTTTTCTGACAAACAAGTTCGTCACCGATTCAATATATTTGGGGACGAAATAACAAATTTGTCGCTAATGTAACGTCATTTAGCGACGAACCACTAAATCGTCTTTGTAAACTTTTAGTGACCCATTTATGGCTACGAAGAATTGACGAAAAATATTTGGTCAGAAAAAATATTTAGTGACGAAATAAAGCCTTTTAGTGAGAAAAATATTTGTCGCTATAAATTAAATTTGTTGTAGTGCGGGTTAATTAAATGAAAAATTAACTCAAATAGTCGCCCATCCAATCGCTTAAACTCTAAAAATAGTAGGTAGAGGTATAATATATACATAATTTATGTATTATATGTAAATAATTATATATAATCAATGTATAATCTATGTATATCGCTATAAAAAATAAATTATAAATATGGCCGGCTTTAAGAGCTTCAAAATCTCGAGACGAGGCGTGGGAGTATTATAAACTCAAAAATAAAACCAAAATAGACCTAATTCAGCTTATTTTATTCTTTAATTTGTTTACTCTTTCTATGAGTAATTAATTTCTTTTGTCAACAATGACGTGATGGTGTACTACTAAATTAGTATTTCCCCAAGAAAAAAAAATATTTAACCCAGGATCATTAAATTTCTACAATTTTTTTGCGGTTACGCCATATGTACGTACAATACACAAAACTACGTGAAATAAAAATAAAACACCGACCAATTCTAAGTGCAGAAAAATCTTAATTAGCTTTGGTAATCAAAGTATATTTCAGAAACGTTAGTTTGAATTTTGTAACGACCCGGTCGGTCATTTTGAGTATTACATCCCCGCAGAAGCGGACTTCTTGTCCGCAGAAACGAAGGCAGTCGCAGAAACGGTAGCTTCACCGCAAAAGCGGAACCGCAGATGTGGTTAAAAAAATTCCGCAGAAGCGGAACATCTAGACTGTACAAAAAAAGAAAAGGTCCGAGATTTTCTCATTTTTGGACATTTCAAACACGGGTTGAGGCGATTTTTGAGCGAGAATTCATGAGAAATCTTGAGGTAACTCACTTATAATCATTCTTAGTCAATAATATTGAATTATCATCGATTATTTTGACTACATTACGTATTTTTGAGGTGTAATTCGAGAATTTGGGACTATGGATTTGAAAATAAGATTTGAGGATTTGAAGGTCGAGTTGATGTCGGAATTTGGTAAATTTGGTATGGTTGGACTCGTGGTTGAATGAACGTTCATATTTTATAACTTTTATCGGGTTCCAAGATGTGGGTCCCACTGGCGATTTTTGAGTGAAATTTCGGATTTTGTTGGAAAATTAGTATTTTCATATGGAATTAATTCCTATAATTTGTATTGACTGAAATCGAATTAATTGTGACTAGATTCGAGGTGTTCTGAGGCTGATTCGCGAGGCAAAGGCATATTGGAATAAAGAATTACACGGTTTGAGGTAAGTAACACTTCTAAACTTGGTTCTGAGGGTATGAACCCTGATTATACGTGTTATGTGATTTGTTTGGAGGCGACACACATGCTAGGTGACGCGCATGTGGGCGTGCACCATAAAAATTGAGACTTAAATAAATTCTGTGGAGTTGTATAATTAGAGAATCATGTCATTATCCGCATATCCTCCACGTGTTAGAGGAAATTGAGCTGAGACTCATGTTAAAGATCATGTTTAGGCTACGTACCAATATTTTGGGACCCACATGGTCGTGTTGCTGTTGAATTATTTGATTAAATTTACAATTTTGTACTAGTCACATCTATCAGTTGTATATCATATCTCAGTCTCTGTTGTCATTCATTGATACATCATATCATCATGTCGGGTTGATTTTCATGTCATTGAGAGCCCGAGAGACTGGAAATTTTGAGTGATATTTATGGGATCGGGCTGCACGTCATGTTATGTTTTATTTATTTATGCCTGGATCTGGCTATTATAAAGCTTGGGATGAAGGAGCCCCTCAGGAGTCTGCACCCCCCAAAGTGAGCGCGATTGATTTATATTGAGGGATAGATCTTCCCTGGACATGGATCTTGTCCGAATCATTTATATTTGGGGATGGATCTTCCCCTAGGCTGGATTGGCCTTATACAGTACTGATTGACTGATTGTCAGTTGATGTGTATATATACGGGATGGATCTTCCCTGGGCTGGATTGGCCATATACAATACTGAGTGATTGAGTGTTTTGAGATTTGTAAGTGCACAAGGTTTTCCACAGAGGTGCATCACATACAACTTGTACATTGGCATGTTGATATATAGTTGTCACATTCCTCATATCATTTATAATTTGTCTATTTTTATTTGTACTGAGTTAACTGTTGAACTTGAAAGTACGCCTACATTTTTGTACTGTTATTTCTATATTGGACTGTACCTGTTGAGCTCGTCACTACTTTTAGCCCAAAGGTTAATCTTGTTACTTATTGAGTACATGGGGTCGGTTATACTCATACTACACTCTGCACTTTGTGTGCAGATCCAGGTACTTCCGGACACGACGGTTGCTAGTTTTCGGAAGATTATCTGTTGGAGACTATCGAGGTAGCTGCTTGACGTCCGCAAACCTTGACTCTCTTTCCTTTCAGTTATTTGTTCTATATTTCCAAACAATGTTTGTATTAGTCAGACTATATTATCATTTAGATGCTCATGTACTAAGTGACACCGGATTTTGGGAGTGTATTTATATCAGTATGTGTGGTTTTTTTTTAATTAAATTTAAATATTATGTTTTTAAACTTAAGAGAAATAGTGTTTTATTGAGGTTATCGGCTTGCCTAGTATTGAGATAGGTGCCATCACGATATGTGAATTTTGGATCGTGACAAGTTGGTATCAGATCCTAGGTTACATAGTTCTCACGAGTCATGAGCATGTTTAGTAGAGTCTTGCAGATTAGTACGGAGACATCTGTACTTATCTTCGAGAGGCTGCCAAACCCTTAGGAAAAAGTTTACTTTTTTGTATTTTGTCGTGTGAACTGGTTGATTCCAGAAACTAAATTTTTGTTATTCTATTCTCTCACAGATGGTGAGGACACGTACTACCGGATCGTACTGCTAACCACCAGTGCCACCAGTTAGGGTCGCGCGAGGTCGGGGCCGTAGTAGAGGTTGAGGTGTAGCTCGTACAACAGTTAGAGAAGCACCGATAGAACCACCAGTTACTCCAGCTCAGGAGAAGGGTCCAGATATAGTTGAGCCAGTGGGGCCAGCTCAGGCACCAGCTATGCCTATTGTGATTCCAGGGCTTAAGGAGGCTCTAACACAAATATTGACTATTTGCACTAGCCTTGCTCAGATGGTTTCAGCTCAAGCTGCACCAGCCACTTCTCAGGCCGGGGGAGGTACTCATACCCTTGTAGACCATACTCCAGAGTAGGTGGTGCAGGGACTTCAGATACCGGGGGCACTACTAGTCCAGTCGGTTGCAGCTTCTCAGGACCAAATGGGTCCTATTATGAATGATGAGGAGCAGAAGAGATTAGAGAGGTTTGGGAGACTCCGTCCTCCAACTTTCAGTGGAATTGAGTCAGAGGATGCTCGCAATTTCTCGGACAGATGTCAGCGGATGCTTCGTACATCGGGTATTCTGGAGACCAGTGGGGTCTCATTTGCTACTTCTCAGCTGACCAGAGCAACTTTCAGATGGTGGGAGATTTATGAGAGGAGCAAACCAGTTGGAGCAACGCTACTTTCATGGCAGGAGTTCTCCGTATTATTTCTGGAGAAGTTTGTGCCACAGACCCGCAGAGAGGAACTGCGCAGGCAGTTCGAGTATTTACTTTAGGAGGACTTGTCTGTGACTTAGTATGAGATGTAGTTTTCAGAATTGGCTTGTCATGCAGTTTGGTTGGTTCCCACTGAGAGGGAGAGGATCAGGATGTTCATTAATGGCCTCAGCCATCAGTTCCGTTTTGTTATGACTCTGGGGAATGTAGCAGGTGCTAAATTCGATGAGGTGGTTGATAGTGCTCGACGACTAGAGATGGTCCGTATTCAGGAGTGTGAGGAGAGGGAGGCCAAGAGGTCTCGTGGTCCGGGTAATTCCAGTGGTGTTCCTTCTGGGGGACAACCCTATCAAAGCAGGGGTCGACCTTATAGGCCCGCTCAGATGGCTCGTCCAGCTCATCGTGGCGCATCAGCTAGCCATGGTTCATACAGTATTCGACAGAGTTAGTCTTCTCTTAGTGCACTTCCAGCTCAGATTTCATAGTTTAGGGTTTATCTGTACCAGGATCGTCTGGTAGTTATTCTGGTTCTCGGGGTCCACCTCAGTACTTGCTGACATTTTTAGAGAATGGTTATTTTGAGTGTGGAGATTTTGGTCACATAAAGAGATATTGTCCTCGCCTTATGGGAGGTTCAACTCAGCAGAGGTGTCAGGCTACGACTTCAGCACCGGTTGCTTCACCACCCGCCCAGCCAGCTCGGGGTGGGGCTCAGTCAGCCAGGGGTTGCCCAAGAGGGAGAGGCCGATTAGGTGGCGATCGGGCCCGATATTATGCTATCCTTCCAGTCCAGATGTCGTTGCTTCAGATGCAGTGATCACAAGTATGGTCTCAGTGTGACACATGGAAGCTTATATATTATTTGACCCTGGTTCCACATATTCGTATGTATCATCATATTTTGCTCGTTATCTGGATATGCCCCGCGAGTCCTTAGTTTCACATGTTCGTGTAGCTACGCCGGTGGACGATATTATTATTGTGGACCATATGTATCGGTCGTGTGTGGTAGCTATCGGGGGACTGGAGACTAAAGTTGATCTCTTATTGCTTAGTATGGTTGATTTCGATGTAATCTTGGGTATGGATTGATTGTCTTCATGTCATGCTATTCTAGACTATCACGCACAAATTGTGATGTTGGCGATACCGGGATTGTCGAATATCGAGTGGAGAGGTTCCCTAGATTATGTTTCCAGTAGGGTAATTTCTTATTTGAAGGCCCAACGTATGGTTGGGAAGGGATGTTTGCCATATTTGGCCTTTGTGAGAGATGTGGATGCAGACATGTCACACCCCAAAATCGAGGAGCGCGACCGACGCTCAACCGAGTGAACTCGATTGAGCAAGCCTGTTATATTTCATTTTACCCAAATTCATTCGTGAATAAAGATGAGATGTACTCCGTTAATCAAATACTGAAGAGATTTTATTAACCGTTTCCATTTCATTCCCATTAACAACATCATTCAATATTTCTAAAATAGTACGAGTTCATAGATTTAATGAAAAACATGTTGCCAAATACCAACAGTTCTATTCCAATTCCCAATATCATATACCACCCACAACCTGTCTACGGAGCCTCTAAGTACAACTGAAGAGTAAAATGGAAATGCCGGCCCCGGCTATACCTCAAATCGAATACACAAAGTACAAAATATATATGACCCCGAAATAAAGTGGGGCTCACTAAGTCAGCTGGGAAGAAGGTGTACTGCTATCACTGATCAATAACTCTTGCTGTGAAATCACCTACATCCATTTAAAGATGCAACGCCCCTGGCAAAAAGGACGTTAGTACCGTCGAATAGCACTAGTATGTATAACTAAACACCCTCTCAATAGAATGACAAATAATACAAACAAGATTATCATAATATCAATAAAAGCATTAATTAACATCAACCCTCAGTTTAGGATCAAGACAATGTTCAAATTAATTCCCATATCTCACATTGGGAGATTTTTAGTATCGATATACCATTGTCCACAATACCATTATTCACAATACCATTATTCACAAAACCAGTACCACCGTACTCTTAGCACGGAGTCCGATTAAGACCCGATCGTCTAGGCCATCTCATTAGAGACATCAACCACAATTTCTCTCAATATCAATACCACTGTCTTTAACACGGAGTCCGATCACGATCCGATCGGCTAGGCTATCCATTAGGGACATCGACCACAATCACAGTTTCAATTACAATTTCCAGCACAATCACCACCATGTTTGCGGCATAGTGTCCGATCACGACCCGATCGGCTAGGCCATTTTATTTGAGACATCAGCCTTTTTATATCAATCATCGCATTTCGTATTACTTTCACATCATTTCATTTCATTGGCACTAATGGCCATAATTATAAGATCATTCTTGGCACGTTGGCCATATTCAGTATTTCATGCTCACCTTATCAATTTCAAATATCATTATCATCATCAACAACAAATACGATTCAAATCAAGGTGTGTAATACACATGTGAGCAATTTAGAGTTTAAGACACATAGAGATATTTCACAAATTTTGGCATAATAGCCTTCATTTGAACTTGACTTAAAGTCGAAATATTATTAATGCCCAGCCCATATTTTAACACATCCTCAATTGGTAACATAACATAAATAGAGCATTTGTGATGCTTGTTGAACATATATCGTTCTACCCAATCTAACTCGGAATAGCCAATTTCATAATGAATCACTCGGGACTTACATAATTTACATGAATATTGTGGGATTCAATTCTAAGAGAAGAGTTTAGCCAACATACCTCAATTGAGCTTCCTTAAACTCTAAAACATTCCAGAATTCTTAGCAACTTCAATCTATTGTAGAAATATACCAAATTGAATCAAAATTTGGAAGATGATCATGGTTCTAGCTCACTTGAGCATTTTATCAAATACTAGGTGTGCATAAGGTTTTAATGTCCTTTTTATGAAGGATTCCATCATCCCATAACCAAATCTTTACCATTTTTAGCTCAACAATCTTCTTACACCCTTTGATAACATATGCATGTAAAATAAACAACTCTCATGCCCAAAAATTATCTTGCTAGTTACCCATTTTCAGAAGATTTCGAAATTAGGGTTTAGGGTGTAGAATCTTACCTTTAGGATGAAGACCTAGTGAGCTTCCTTTCTTAATCTTCCAAAACTTGAGCAAGAATTGAAGAAAATTTATTGAAGAATCACCTTCTCACTCTAGGGTATCCTCTCTCACTCTAAAATATCAGATTATGTCTCAAAAATGGCCCAAAGACTGTATTTAACGAAATAGGGTCGGATTTTAAAAATCCAAAAATGAAGCTCCGGAACAAGGTATGTGATCGCATAACCGATATGCGGACCGCATATCGGTCATATAATTGGTGTCCAAAATGACCAAAAATCTGTCTGAGTCTGCGGTCCGCATAACTGTTCTGCGGTCGCATAGTGCACCGTATAACAGTTATGCGGTCACATAGTCGACCGCATAGTTGCTTCCAACTGACCCAATCAACTGCCTCACTCTGCGGCCATTATGCGGTCCGCAGAGTGGTTCTGCGGTCGCATAATGGACCGCAGAAATGCACTTTTCTGCTGAAAATTTTCCTTTACTTTCCGGTGTATTGTTCAACCCAAAAAGTTCCTCAAACATGTAAGCCTAGTCTGGCACTATGAAACATTAGTTTCTTTGCAAATTTTACCAGGCCTTATACTTAAGTCCTTTGAAATTTTTTGGGGTATTATAAGACACTCCTACTATTGATTCTGTACTGGTAGTGCGAGATTTTTCGGATGTATTTTCTGCAGACCTCCCGGGTATGCCACCCGGCAGGGATATTGATTTCGGTATTGACTTGGTACCAGGCACTCAACCCATTTCTATTCCTCCGTATCGTATGACACCAGCTGAATTGAAAGAGCAACTTCAGGAACTTCAGGGAGTGAAGGTGTTTTCCAAAATTGATTTGAGATTTGGGTATCACCAGTTGAAAATTTGGGATTCGGATATTCTAAACACACCATTCGGGACCCGATATGGTCACTATGAATTTCTCGTGATGTCTTTTGGGCTGACCAATGCCCCAACAACTTTTATGCACTTGATTAATAATGTATTCCAGCCGTGTCTTGATTTGTTCGTCGTAGTATTTATTGATGATATCCTGGTGTACTCATGTAGCCAGGAGGAACATGCACAACATTTGAGTATTGTACTATAGAGGCTGAGGGAGGAGAAACTTTATGCCAAATTCTCTAAGTGTGAGTTCTGGCTTAGTTCGATGGTATTCTTGGGACACATAGTGTCCAGTGAGGGAATTCAGGTGGATCCGAATAACATAGAGGCAGTTCAGAGTTGGCCTAGGCCATCTTCAACTATTGAGATTCAGAGTTTTCTCGGCTTGCCTGGGTATTATCATCGCTTTGTGGAGGGCTTCTCGTCTATTGCGGCGCCCATGACTAAATTGACCTAGAAAGGTTCCCCATTCAGGTGGTCGGATGAGTGTGAAGAGAGCTTTCAGAAGCTTAAGACTGCCTTGACCACAACTCCAGTTCTAGTTTTGCCTTCAGCTTCAGGCTTTTATACAGTATATTCTGATGCTTCTCGGATCGGTATTAGGTGTGTCTTAATGCATGAGGGTAGAGTGATTGCTTATGCTTCGCGCTAGTTGAAGCCACATGAAAAGAACTACCATGTTCATGATTTAGAGTTGGTAGCTATTGTTCATGCACTAAAGATTTGGAGGCACTATCTCTATGGTATGTCTTGCAAGGTATTTACAAATTATCAGAGTCTCTATCATCAGAGTCTCTAGCACTTGTTCAAACAAAAGGATCTAAATTTGAGGCAACGGAGATGGTTGGAGTTGCTAAAGGATTATGATATTACTATTCTGTATCATCCCGAGAAGGCCAATGTGGTGGACGATGCCTTTAGTAGAAATTCGATGAGTATGGGTAGCCTTGCATTCATTCCTGTTGGTGAAAGGCCTTTTGCACTTGATGTTCAGACCTTGTCCAATCAGTTCGTGAGATTAGATGTTTCTGAGCCTAGTTGGGTTCTAGCTTGTGTGGTTTCTCGGTCTTCCTTATATGATCGCATTAGAGAGTGCCAGTATGATGATCCCCATTTGCTTGTCCTGAAGGACACAGTTCAGCACGGTGATGCCAAAGATGTTACTATTGGAGATGATGGGATGTTGAGAATGCAGGGTCGGATTTGTGTGCCAAATGTAGATGGACTGCGGGAGTTGATTTTTGAGGAGGCCCACAGTTTGCGGTACTCCATTCATCCGGGTGCCGCAAAGATGTATCAGGACTTGAGACAACACTATTGGTGGAGAAGAATGAAGAAAGATATAGTTGGGTTTGTAGCTTGGTGTTTAAATTGTCAACATGTGAAGTACGAGCATCAGAGACCGGGCGGATTGTTTCAGAGACTTGAAATTCCGAAGTGGAAATAAGAGCATATTACCATGGACTTTGTAGTTGGGCTCCCACGGACTTTGAGGATGTTTGATGCTCTTTGGGTAATTGTGAATCGGTTGACCAAGTCCGCGCATTTTATTCCAGTTGGGACTACTTACTCTTCTGAGCGGTTGACTGAGATTTGTATCCGCGAGATTGTTCGCCTTCACGGTGTGCCAGTGTCCATCATTGCAAATCGGGGCACGCAGTTTACATCACAGTTTTGGAGATCAGTACAGCGAGAGTTAGGCATACAGGTTCAGTTGAGTACAACATTTCACCCTCAGACGGATGGATAGTCCGAGCGCACTATTCAGATATTGGAAGATATGCTTCGCGCTTGTGTTATAGATTTTGGGGGTTCTTGGGATAGGTTTTTGCCACTTGCAGAGTTTTCTTACAATAACAGCTACTAATCGATCATTCAGATGGCTCCGTATGAGGCTTTATATAGGAGACGATGTCGATCTTCAATGGGTTGGTTTGAGCCGGGTGAGTCTAGGCTATTGGGTACTGATTTGGTTCTGGATGCTTTGGAGAGGGTTAAATTGATTCAGGATTGACTTCGCATGGCGTAGTCTAGACAGAACAGTTATACCGACCGTAAGATTCGTGATGTTGCTTACATGGTAGGAGAGAAGGTACTACTCCGAGTTTCGCTTATGAAGGGTGTTATGAGATTTGGGAAGAAGGTCAAGTTGAGTCCTAGGTATATTGGGCCTTTTGAAATACTTAAGAAGATTGTAGAGGTGGCTTATGAACTTGCATTGCCGCCTAGTCTATCGGGTGTTCATCTAGTGTTTCATGTATCTATGCTCCGGAAGTATGTCGGAGATCCGTCTCATGTTTTGGATTTCAGTATAGTGCAATTGGATGGTAATTCGACTTATGATGTGGAGCCAGTGGTCATTTTGGACCGGCATGTTCGAAAGTTGAGATCAAAGAACATAACTTCAGTGAAAGTGCAGTGGAGAGGCCAGCCAGTCGGAGAAGCTACTTGGGAGTCTGAGCGGGAGATGCGGAGCAAATATCCACTCCTATTTGAGACTCCAGGTATAATTCTAAACCTGTTCAAGGACGAACATTTTTTTAAGAGGGAGAGAATGTAACGACCCGACCGGTCGTTTTGAGTATTACAACCCCGTTCCCCCATTTACTGCTTATCCCGTGTTCGATTATAAATATGTGACTTGTCGGAGAGGTTTCAGAATGAATTTGAAACACTTAGTTCTAAGATTTAAACCTTAAGTTAAAATAGTTAGCCAGATATCGGCTTATGTGTAAACGACTCCGGAATAGAGTTTTGATGATTTCAATAGCTCCGTATGGTGATTTTTGACTTAGGAGTGTGCCCGAAATTTTTTTTTTGGAAACCCGTAGTTAAATTAGGCTTGAAATGGCGAAAATAGAAAGTTTAAGTTTGAAAGTTTGACCGGGGAGTTGACTTTTTGATATCGGGGTCGGAATCCAGTTCTGAAAATTTTCATATGTCCGTTATGTCATTTATGACGCGTGTGCATAATTTGAGGTCAATCAGACTTAATTTGATAGGTTTCGGTATTGAATGTAGAAGTTGGAATTTCTTAGTTTCATTAAGCTTGAATTGGGGCATGATTCATGTTTTTAGCGTTGTTTGATATGATTTGAGGCTTCGACTAAGTTCGTATGATGTTTTGGGACTTATTGGTATAATTGGTTGAGGTCTCGGGTGAGATTCGGATGGTTAACGTATCAAATTTGGACTTAGAACAAAGCTGGGAATTTTTACCTACTGATCTAATCGCACCTGCGAAAATTATCACACAGGTGCGAGCTCGCATAACCGAGCCTGGCATCGCAGAAGCGTGAGGTCCGCAGAAGCGGACGAAGCCTCGCAGAAGCGCGACCACAGAAACGACAAAATGGTTGCAGATGCGGCCTGGGCTAAGGAGGGACTGGACCGCAGAAGCGAGTCCGCAAAAGCGATGGCAGTCGCAGAAGCGGTAGCTTCACTGCAAAAGCGGAACTGCAGATGCGGTTAAAAGAATTCCGCAAAAGCGGAACCTCTGGACAATGTACAAAAACAGAGGGGTCCGAGATTTTCTCATCTTTGGACATTTCAAACACGAGTTGAAGCGATATTTGAGCGAGAATTCATGGAAAATCTTGAGCTAAGTC
This sequence comes from Nicotiana tabacum, assembly GCF_000715075.1. Lineage (NCBI taxonomy): Eukaryota > Viridiplantae > Streptophyta > Magnoliopsida > Solanales > Solanaceae > Nicotiana > Nicotiana tabacum. Next base: position 39,268,397 of record NC_134091.1, read on the forward strand.
ACTTATGATCATTGTTAGTCAATAATATTGAATTATCATCGATTATTCGACTAGATTACGTATTTTTGAGGTCTAATTCGAGATTTTGAGCCTAGAGATTTGAAAATAAGATTTGAGGATTTGAAGGCCGAGTTGATGTCAGAATTTGGTAAATTTGGTACGGTTAGACTCGTGGTTGAATGAGCGTTAATATTTTGTAACTTTTGTCGGGTTCCAAGACGTGGGCCCCACTGACAATTTTTGAGTGAAATTTTGAATTTTGTTGGAAAATTAGTATTTTCATATGGAATTAATTCCTATAATTTGTATTGACTGAAATCGAATTAATTGTGACTAGATTCGAGGCGTTCTGAGGCTGATTCGCGAGGCAAAGGCATATTGGAATAAAGAATTACACGGTTTGAGGTAAGTAACACTTCTAAACTTGGTTTTGAGGGTATGAACCCTGATTATACGTGTTATGTGATTTGTTTGGAGGCGACACACATGCTAGGTGACGCGCATGTGGACGTGCACCATAAAAATTGAGACTTAAATAAATTCTGTGGAGTTGTATAATTAGAGAATCATGTCATTATCCGCATATACAAGTAAATCTTTTTAATTATCATGAACTTCTTCACTCTAGTTGAGTTCATGAATTCCAAACACATGAAATAAAGAAACGAAAAAGAAAAAACAATACAGTGGCTTTAAAAACATTCCTAGAACAGTAATATATATATATAGCTATAGCAACTGTTAGCTCTCATATCCTACTCCACGGCGTGTCACGGCGGAATCCGATGGCGGAGGAGCGGTTTTTGGATGGGCTTTCTTGAATATTTTCATGGAAAAGCAACCACCCGAAGAAGAAGAAGAAGAGGAGGAGGAGGGTGAGGTTTTAGGATCATTATGTTGCTTTTTGGTATCATTAGTTTCCAGTTCTGTCTTCATCTTCTCCTTGTATTGTTTCCCCATCACATAAGCTTCCGCAAGATAAGCGCTAGGAGTCGCCATGGTAATTTCACTCTGCAGATATGAAGTGAATTGGATAAGAATACTGAAGGCTAAAAAATTGGAGAAAGTCTTGAATTTCGGCAAAGGAATTGGATATGGAATATCAAGTGAATAATAATGGTATTTATAGGGTTTTCATAGGCTTGGGGGATACGCAAAACGTGTATGAAAGCAATAGAAGAATATGTGGCTCTTTCTGCGTTTAGGATTCTTGGTTTGGTGGTGGGGTAAGGGGTCTTTTTTTGGGTGGGGTGGGGGGGTGTTTGTTTTTTTGATTTGAAAGTTCTTATACCACGTGATCTTGTTGTCTTTTACTAATTTCTCTTTTCCATTATTAGCTATATACTTTTATAGTGTACAAATTATTTTGTGTATTGAGTGTACTTGTACCTCGTCACTATTCTATCGAGATTAATCTTGATACTTACTGGATATTGACCGTAATATATTCATACTATATTTCTGCATATTTTGGTGCAGATCCACGTACTTTAGAGTCTGTTAGATAGCATACCAGATATTGCTGTGGAGACTTCAAGGTACACTTTCCGTCGCGTTCGCAGGCCTCGAAGTCTTTATTTTTGTACAATTTAATTCTATACAAATTTTATACATTTTTCGACTATTATTTTTACAACGGCTATACACTATCATTTTCTCTATATTCTTTGATTTACTTCATTCTCAATAACAATAGCAAGTATAGGGTTTTTAAGGCTTTGAGAAGGATTGACGGAATTGATGAATGGAACGGCTATACACTATCATAGTTGGGTTCTTTGTTAATAGTAATTGATGAATGGAACGGCAAGGACATGCACCAAATGTGATACAAATATAGGGTAATTGGCAGTGGGATCTAGAGTGTTGTTACCGGGAATCGGTAACTTTTACATAGATGGTGTATTTCTATTAAGAAATCACTAAATATTTATGAATATTTAATTGTGAATCCAATTATTATTGTATATAAATTTGATATTATGACAGGAAGCCATAAAATTCAAATTCTGAATCCGCCTTTGATAATTGGTTACGTTATTGGACTAGTTTTGTGCATTTAGGTGAAGGATTCCATGCATTCTTTTTGTATGCAGTACTCGACTCTTATGTTTTGTATATTTGGGACATTAAAATTCGTTTGTTGGACCAGGTCGCTGCCTTGGTTACTAATTTAATATACTTTGGCGAATCTTTGTCTCATAACATGTATTTTCTTCCACGTTCTTAACCGTGGCATAATATGTAAGACATTCAAATTCTTTGAAAGACTTACAAGTTACAACATTTCAAGGGTCAAACACAACAATTTGAAAAAGTATAATTATACTATTCCTTCCGTCTCAAATTATTTGTCCCGTTTTTCTCTTGTACGCCCCTTAATAAAATATTAACTAAAAGAGATTTTAATTATTTTACTCTTATTTATGTCTTAAAATATGATCCCTCTTAATTCAATGAGTACTATTAACTCAATTATGTATTTATAGTCTTCAAGAACAATTAATACAGTACTAAGGGATTTATGCGTTTATAGTTTTTAAGAACAATTAATACTAAAGGTAATTAAATAAAAAATAATAATTAATTTTGTCTTAAACTTCTAAAATGACAAATAATTTTAGATGGAGGTAGTAGATGCTAGATAAGTATATACTATATTCTGTAAAAGCGTAGTATAATTTTTTATATAGTACCCCTCAAAGTCATAACCTACATCTAAGAATTAGAAATTTGAATCCATCTCAGGAAAATGATGGACTCTTTGTGTGCAACTTATTAATGAAGGAGTCAATGCTTGTGTGGTGGGCGTATGAGTTTTGGAAGTTAAGGAGATAAAATTCAGTTCTGCTGGGACCAGCACTTTGCCTTGGGCACCAAGTTCATTCTTGGACGTTGACGGATCTTTGCCGGCGGCGGATGTAGCCTAATGCTGCCGGGTTCATCTGAACCCAATAATTTAGGCGGAAACATATATGTATGTGTAAAAGTTTATTAAAATTAAAACAAATTAGTAGATTTGAATTCATAATTTTAAAACTACAACGGGTTTAATATTATCACCTTCAAAGACAGACCTATATAATTTAAATCTTAAATCCGCTTCTGATCTTGGGTCTATTGGAAATAGCCTCTCTACCTGCATTATTAGGTAAGCCGTAGGGGTAGGGTCTGCGTACAGACTACCTTCCCAAACCCCACCTGTTGGGAACATAGTGAGTTTGTTGTTGTTATATCCGCTTATGATCTGTTGCAATATATATATATATATATATATATATATATATATATATATATATATATATATATATATATATATATATATGGGGGATTGGGAAAGGAAGAGGTCAGTCCCTGAAAAAGTCATCTCGATTGATATCATTCAAATGCGAATATAGGCCTGATTGAAGCATAAAAGTGAAATAACAATAATGAGAGGCTTTTGTCCGTTGACGGTCATCTTACTTGTCTCTTACGCTAAGCTTTCAATCGGATCAATCGCTTTGTCCTGATTTATTGAACAGGTGCCAATATATATATAACATCTAATTTTCCGTGTGCGTGTGCGTATTAATATAAATTTTGGCAAGGCATCTTCGTGCTGCATGCTAACAGAACCAGAAATATCCTTTTTTCTTTCTTTTTCTTTTGTTTACTTTTTCTATGATGAATTAATTTCTTTTGTCAACAATGACGTGATGGTGTACTATTAAACTGGTATTTCCCAAAGAAAAAAATGTTTTAAACCCAGGATCATTAAATTTCTCCCAATTTTTTTTTTTTTTTTTTTTTTGGAGTTACGCTAAATGCACGTTCATTACACAAAGTTTCGTGAAATAAAAAGAAAACACCTACCAATTCCTAGTGCAGAAAAATCTTAATTAGCTTTGGTAATCAAAACAGATTCCAGAAACGTTAGTTTGAATATATAATAAAATAGTTAGACATATCACAGACCAATAGTTTAGAGCACCTTATTGAATTAAGTATACATTGCGAGGGGAAAACAATTAAGTATACGTAGGATTAATTGTTTTACTATATAACTTGACCCCTCGACGTCAAGCTAAGGTCATAGCGCGATCCAAACTAAAGAAACCAGTCTATTAATTTATTATTAGTGTTAATTAACGATTAGAAAATTTCCATTTATTATATTGGCCAAATGGAACAAGTTTCTAAGTACACTAGCGGAACCATATTGAAGCTTATCCCTAATCATGAAGTTTGCCTTTAACAAATGTCGTAAATTTGAAATACCCAAAATAAACTCATGGGAATGAAGAGAATCTTTGGCTTTCTATACAGCATGTGGGTAACCTTGAATGTTATTAGCTTATTGCTTTTGCTGGACTTTAATTTCTAAAGTGTAGTTTTTTCATGTGAACTGATCGACTAATTAATTAACTAAAATGCGATACAGTAATACATAACAATTTAAGAATTTCCCGTAACATAATTTTGAACAAAGACTTGTTTCTTTTTTCTTTTTCATTTGTTTCGATATTCAAAATATACGCTTACAAAAAGAAGAAACATAACAAAATTCGTAAATACAAGTAAATCTTTTTAATTTTCATGAACTTCTTCACTCTAGTTGAGTTCATGAATTCAAAACACATGAAATAAAGAAACGAAAAAGAAAAAACAATACAGTGGTTTTAAAAACATTCCTAGAACAGTAATATATATAGCTATAGCAACTGTTAGCTCTCATATCCTACTCAACGGCGTGTCACGGCGGAATCCGATGGCGGAGGAGCGGTTTTTGGATGGACTTTCTTGAATATTTTCATGGAAAAGCAACCACCCGAAGAAGAAGAAGAGGAGGAGGAGGAGGAGGAGGAGGTTTTAGGATCATTATGTTGCTTTTTGGTTTCCAGTTCTGTCTTCATCTTCTCCTTGTATTGTTTTCTCATCACATAAGCTTCCGCAAGATAAGCACTAGGAGTCGCCATGGTAATTTCACTCTGCAGATAAAGCTCAAGTGAAGGCTGAAAAATTGGAGAAACTCTTGAATTTCGGCAAAGGAATTGGATAGGGAATATCAAGTGAATAATAATGGTATTTATAGGGTTTTCATAGGCTTGGGGGATACGCAAAACGTGTTTGAAAAAAGCAAAAGATGAATATATGGCTCTTTCTGCGTTTAGGATTCTTGGTTTGATGGTGGGGTTTGTGTGTGTGTGTGTGTGGGGGGGGGGGGGGGTTGTTTTTTTAATTTGAAAGTTCTTATACCACGTGTTGATCTTGTTGTCTTTTACTAATTTCTCATTTTCATTATTAGCTTTATACTTTTATACTGCACAAGTTATTTTATCTAGTGAGTGTTTTGACTTGTACCTCGTCACTACTCTATCGAGATTAGTCTTGATATTTACTGAATACCGACCGTGATATATTCATACTACTCTTCTGCATATTTTGGTGCAGATTCACGTACTTCGGAGTCTGTTAATTGTTAGATAGTAGACTAGATATTGCTATGGAGATTTCAAGGTACAGCTGCCGTCGCGTTCGCAGGTCTCGAAGTCACCTTCGAAATTATTTTTGTACAGTTTAATTCTATACAAATTTTATACATTTTTCGACTATTATTTTTACAACGGCTATACACTATCATTTATTGAGATTTTAAGCTTGTGTAGCTTAAAGAAGGTGAATGAGAAATGGAGGAAAAATAAAATATTTGAGTTTTCCTTGGAAAAGGGACATTGTCCCATATCGGAGAAAGAAAAGGCTTTTGATAGGTATATATATAATTGCTCTTCTTTTAGCTCTTAAAGAGTTAAGAAAAAGGCAAGCCTCGCGCCGTCGTCGTCGTCGTCGCTTGCTCAGCTCGGCTTCGGCTTCGGCTTAAATATATTTTTCCCGCAATATTTCAAACACCCCTTTTCCAACAGCCATGGCTGTTTCTGAAAGGTTGCAAACCTTTTCAGAATCAATGCCAGCAACTCTATAAATAAAGTTTGAATCCCAGAATCTTTCCTTACGAAATTTTCTGAGCTTCTTCTTCTTCTTCTTCTTCTGCACAATATTTTCCAGTGTGTTTTACGACCATTGAGTGGTTCGCAGTTCATCAGAGTTTTTGGTACCAATACACTGGTGAGTTAAATCGTTCTATCCTGGGAGGATATATTCCAGCACCTCGGGTACTTGAGGGGAATAATTTTCTTAAGGACAAACTGTGTATTCAGTGGGCTCGATTTATTCCTATACTGTTTTTTGTTTTTCAGAATCTATTTCGTTAAACAAGTATTACTAACTTTCTGTTTTATTTTTTCAGAAAGATTAATTGTTTATTACAGCAATACAGAATAATAACAATCTTAAGGAATTTTTTTTTTTTTATATTCTGTATTTTGTTTGTGGAGATTAAAACCTGTGTGGTTTTCTACTCCTTCTGAATTTTACTATTCTGATTTGAAGATATAAAAACTTCATTAGAGTATTGATATTCGTAAAACGATTTGAAGAACATAAAAACTTCATCGTTTTTTCTGTAAAACAGTATATAAAAACTTCGGTTTTATTTATTATACATACTGTTTTTTGTTAATAACAGTATTGTGTACTGTTCTGATTTTGCCATTAATTGAACTCTTCTGTTTTTTACAGTGAGAAATGGCAATTGATAATGGAAATTCTTCTGCGACTATTGCGGCAACGACGATAGCCTCGTCAAGCCGGATTGTTGTTCCACCGACAGAGAAACCGGAGAAATTTTTCAGAGCCAACTTCAAAGGATGACAGCAAAGGGTGTTCTTCTGGCTTACCACACTTGGTATGCAGAAATTCACTAGTGAAGAACCTCTAGTGCCTGCTGCGGACATGCCGGACAACGAGAAATTCATAATTGTTGAGGCGTGGAAGCAGGCAGATTTTCTTTGCAAAGGCTATATCTTAAGCGCTTTAGAGGATGACTTGTACAATGTGTACAATGCGATGAATACTTCGAAAGAATTATGGGATGCACTTGAGAAGAAGTACAAGACTGAAGATGCATGCTTGAAAAAGTTCGTGGTTGCCAAGTTTCTAGACTATAAAATGATAGACAGTAAAACTGCTGGAACCCAAGTTCAGGAGCTTCAACTTATTTTTCATGACCTTATTGCTGAAGGTATGGTCGTGAATGAAGCATTTCTAGTGGCTGCAATGATTGAAAAATTACCTCCTTCGTGGAGAGATTTCAAGAACTAGCTTAAGCACAAGCGCAAAGAAATGAAGTTGGAAGATCTTGTGATTCGTCTCAAGATTGAGGAAGACAACAAAACAACCGAGAAGAAGTCTCGTGGAAATTCAACGATCATGGGAGCTAATATCGTTGAGGAGACTGCTCCAAGAAGTAAGAAGAGAAAGAGGTCTTCTGGACAGACTAAGGAGCAGAACAAAAAGAAATTCAAGGGCAGCTGCCACAATTGTGGAAAAATCGGTCACAAAGTCCCTGATTGTCGTCTCCCGAAAAAGTATAAGAAGAAGGGACAGGCCAACATAGTGGAGAAGAATTATGACATTGATGATCTGTGTGCAATACTTTCGGAATGCAACCTAGTTGAAAATCCGAAGGAGTGGTGGATTGACTCTGGAGCCACTCGACATGTTTGTGTTGTCATGGAAGCATTTGCGACTTACTCTATTGTTGGTCCCGAAGAAGAGCTTTCCATGAAAAATACTGCAACAGCCAAGTTTGAAGGTTATGGTAAGATATTCCTGAAGATGACTTCCGGCAAGGTGTTAACGCTCAACAACGTTCTTCATGTTCCTACTATTAGGAAGAATTTAGTTTCTACTTCTTTGCTTGTTAAGAACGGATTCAAATGTATATTTATTTCTGATAAAGTTGTTGTAAGAAAGAATGAAATGTATGTTGGAAAGGGCTATCTCACAGAGGGCCTTTTCAAACTAAATGTAATGGTTGTTGACAGTATGAATAAAATTGCAGCTTCTTCTTATTTATTGGAGTCAAATGATTTATGGCATATTCGTTTAGGACATGTCAATTACAAAACCTTGCGGAAGTTAATTAATTTAGAAGTGTTGCCTAAATTCGAGTGTAATAAATCAAAATGTTAAATATGTGTTGAGTTTAAGTTTGTAAAACATCCTTATAAGTCTATTAAAAGGAATTCAAATCCTTTAGACTTAATTCATACTCACATTTGTGATATGAAGTCGACACCATCTCGAGGTGGGAAAAAGTATTTTATTACTTTTATTGACGACTGCACTCGATATTGTTATGTTTATTTGTTTAATAGTAAGGATGAAGCAATTGAAGCATTTAAGTAATACAAGAATGAAGTGGAGAATCAATTGAATAAAAAGATCAAAATGATTAGAAGTGATAGGGGTAGAGAATATGAATTTCCATTTGTAGAAATATGTTCGGAATATGAAATTATCCATCAAACTACTGCACCTTACACACCTCAATCCAATGGAATTGCGGAAAGGAAAAATCGGACATTAAAGGAAATGATGAATTCTTTATTAATAAGTTCCGGATTACCGCAGAGTTTGTGGGGCGAAGCTATCCTTACAGCTAACCGAATACTCAACAGAGTACCCCACAGCAAAACGCAATCTATTCCATATGAAAAATGGAAAGGAAGAAAACCCAACTTGAAATATTTTAAAGTGTGGGGGTGTCTAGCAAAGGTACAAGTTCCTTTACCTAAAAGGGTTAAAATTAGACCAAAAACTGTTGATTGCGTTTTCATTGGATATGCTACAAACAGTAAAGCATGTCGGTTTTTGATTCATAAATCTGATAATCCCGAAATTCACATTAATACGGTAATGGAATTAGATAATTGAATATTTTTCGTGGGGCAGAGACGGAACCAGAATTTAAAGTTTATGAGTTCTAAACTCGCCGTCGAATCCATCACTCGTTATTATTACAATTGAATATTTACACATATATAATAAATTTTTTAATAAAAATAAAAAGTAGGAGCATAAGATATTGGCAATCCTCTTCGAATTGACCAGTCACACTAAAAATTCTACTTTGGAGAATAAAAGCGTTTCCCATCAGATCCGACTTTATGACTCTAATGGTTAAAAATAAAAAAAAATACTAACCACCCTACACCACTTTTGGTGAAAATTTTGTTTGAAGGTTAAGTAAACTTTGACTTGGCATTCGTGAAGTTTTTTCCATTTATAATTGATGAGAATAAATGATGAGTTCTGACGTCAACAATGACGTGAACGTATTTCCAGACCAAGAAGATTTTCTTTGTAATTGCATATTATACTCCAAAGTTCTAACGGAAAATATATGAATTTCCTGGGAGTAAATTATAAAAGAGTTAATACCCTAAAACCCCGTTAAATTATTACGTTTTTGTCAGATTCTTATTTAAACTATTCGGTGTCCCTTAAACCCTCTGAACTATACTGCCTTCATATCATAAATGCAACACTATATGCCTTTATTTTTTTATTTTTTTTTGCTGCAAAGAGAATGTAAATAAGGAATTATTCAATTGGAGTCTAGTATAAAGAACAACTATAGTTAAACCTAAAATTAACCCATTACATTAGATACTATTTTGGCCAAATTAAACTCCTAGAATTAATCAGTCATCCAAGAGTGATACATCATGAGTAAACTATATAGAAAATTTAGTATAAACTATAAGTTAATATAGTTAGACAGACGCACCTCTGAGAATTCAACATATGATTTTAATATATAGGGGAATATAGTTCAGGGAGTTTTGGGGGCACTAGATAGTTTAAGTGGGTAAATGACAAACAAGTTATAGTTTATGGGGTTTTTAGGCTGGGCTAAATAGCCATGTGTGGTGCCACATGACACATTTTTTAGATAATTTGGAGCGTGTACTAGACGCACCTCTAAGAAGGGCAATATAGTTCAGGGGGTTTTTGAGACACCGAATAGTTTAAGTAGGAAACTCAAAAAAATATAATAGTTTAGGAGGATTTTAGGGTATTAACTCATTATAAAATGGATAGAAAATAAAGTTTCATAAGCAAACAAAAATCATCAAATTTGGAAGGTATTGTTTAAGGAGTTCAGGTTTAATAAAAATCGTAATACCTCAAAACTTACGGCCAAAAACTAAACTAATTTAAATAAAATGAATTAGTGATTTCAGTTTTGTTTATTTACTAAGTGGGGATTTCGTTTTCGGCTATTTGCAGGTGTTAGGACACGGAGGACATTATTTGCAAATCAATGTTTGTTTTATAATTTTTTTCACTAATTTAACTTCAGCTTAAAATATATATAGAGAAGTTGAAATTTGAAAACTGGTTTGAGGAGTATTTCTAAGTGAAATAATAGTTTTCAGTTTTCACTCATAAACTTTAACTTTTTTTATTTCAAAAGAAATTTATGTCCAAATACTCTTACACTTCAGTTTTAAATACTCTAATTTTTTCAACTTCACCCATATACTGCCCAAAGGATACAAAATAGCAAAAAAAAAAAAATATATTCTAAAACATGATATTTTATGATCAATCACGCAAACAAATTTTACCGATAATATTTAATCAAATATTTGAAATGACCAAGATTGACTAGGCTTAACTAAAGTCGCAAAATTAAAAATTCAGACTCCATGATTTTGAATTTGATCATTCTTATAATGAGTATATTGAATACTGATAGTCGACCAGTAGGTAAAACTGCCTTTTCAATTTTCTTTTAAAGTGTTTTTAGGTAACACTGCTTGTCAAAGCACTCTTTATTTTGGCATACTTTATGGTTGTTCTATTTTTAGGTATCACTTCGTCATAGTTTCTTAACTTTATTGTCACGTCCCAAAATACCAACTAATTAGGATCGTGAGGGCACCTAACACCGCTCGTTAGGCAAGCCATCACAACAGATATTACGAGAAAGAAAAGCGATAAATATCTTACAACAGAACAATAAAATAACATAAAAGCAACTCTCACATAAAATAGTAAGTTCTCAAACCAACAACTAACGTAAACTGCCCCAAGATCTGGTTTCACATGTACATGAATTTCTAGATCCAACTAAATAAGGTCCTGAAAGAAATGCAATGTTGTCCGAATAAAGTGGAAACGGTACAATAGAGGTAAGATAATGACTCAAGGCCTGTGGACGAGATGCATCTCTACCTCGAATCACCAACGCAGTATCTGCTAAGCACCTCTCGGGGCTGCTGGTACCGATGTCAAGATCTGCACAACAAGTACAGAAGTGTAGTATGAGTACAACCGACCCAATGTACTCCGTAAGTGTCAAGCCTAACCTCGATGAGGTAGTGACGAGCCTAAGATAAGACACCTACAATAAACATGTACAGTTATATATATGTATAAAAGAATAACAAGTAAAGAGTCAAATGAAACAACGGAATAGGGGCAAGTATAGGGGACAATAAATAGAACAATAAATAAAGAATCACAAAGTAAAACTCTTTCCAAAACGGGCAATGAAACCACTAAGTCAAAATTCACATTACCAAATATCAAGTAAAACAACGAATCAACAAACTCTCACGGCATCACCTTCGTGCTTTTACTCTCATCCTCACAATATCAAATAAATTTCAAGTGCACCACATCACCCTTCATGCTTTTACTCTCATCCTCATGTGATCATAAAAAAATGCATATGCACGGGATCATCCTTCATGCTTTAACCTCTCATAATATATAAGCATGTCCACGACATCACTCTTCGTTCTTTTATCCTCACATTCACTCAATCAAATATCAATATGTAAATGAGGCACGACAACATCATTCGTGCTCTTCACTCTTCCTCACAAGGCAACAACAACAACATGAAGCAAGGTGGGAAGCAAATCAACATCAGCAATAGTGTAAGAAAGCAAACTCAACTTTCAATATCACAACAATTTCAATATGAGCAATAAATACAAAAGTGAATAGTCAAAGTATAAACGATCTATCTAAGGCATGGAAGGCATAGTAAATGAAATAACATGGTACAAATAAGGCAAATATCATCGGCATGCTTTAACCCATAACAACGCATATACACTCGTCACATTGTATATATGCCATCCCCATACATAATTCATGAAGCAAATAGACCAAATAAGTCCTAATTCCCTCAAGTCAAAGTTAACCACGACACTTACCCCTTTCCGGAGTCAAATCAATAATCAATCGCAGTTTTTCCTTTAGAACAAGCACTCAAACCAATTGAATCTAGCCAATTATAGTTCAAATAATTCGAAATAAGCTTTAGAAACTACCCACTAGTAAAAAAATGTTCAATCTTTAATGAAATTGAAAAAGTCAACCCCGGGCCGACTTGGTCGAAATCTGAGATTCAGACTAAATCTCGATTACCCATTCAACTCCGAGCATGGATATGTGATTTGTTTCTAAATCCGACCTTAATTCGAGGTCTAAATCTCAATTTTACCAAATTTCTAAATTCTGCCCAAAATTCTTAATTTCTACCTCTAAATTACTAAATTTAAGGATAAATATCAATGAATATTTATGAAAATAAATCAAAACTAGTTGAAAAAGCACTAACCAATGAAGTTGGGATGAAAGTCTCTTAAAAAATTTCTCCAATCCGTGCTCTAGGTCTAAAAAATGATGAAAGATAATGAATTCATGATTTCAGCTTTTAACATAACTAGACGTCAGGTACTCCTTGCATTCGCAGAGCACCTGTCGTGTTCACGAAGTACACATGCCAATTGGCTTTCGCATTCGCGAGGTCAGCACCATGTTCGCGAAGACATCACCCTAGCTAAGCCTCTGCGTTCGCGTCCAGGAGGTCACGTTCGCGATATAGACCTCGTCTTCCCTCCCCAACATTCCAAGCCTACACGTTCGTGTGAGGTTTGTTGCGTTCTAGAAGGACAGTCCCCCAAGCATTCGCATTCGCGTAGAGCAACCTGCCCCAGTCTACAAGGCCTAAAATGGTCTGAAATCGACCCAAAGCTCACCCGAGCCCCCGGGCTTCGCTATGAACATTCACACAAATGTAATAACATTAAACAAACTTACTCATTCACTCAAATCATTAAAATAACATCAAATATCAAGAAATCAATCATTAAAACTACTCATTTTCCAACTTTCCATATAACGCATCAAAATTCGCCCTCGAGTCTCCCGGGAACCCAACCAAATATGCGTACAAGTCCAAAAATATCATAAAAATACCAGAATCGTCAAAACACCGATCTGAGGTCGTTTACCAAGAACGTTGACCGTGGTCCAACTCTAGTTGTTTTAAAAGCCAAAAATCACTTTTCTTTAAAATTTCACATAAAAGCTTTTAGAAAAATATTACGGACCATGCACGCAAGTCATATAATATCAAATAAAGCTATGAGAGGTCTCGAAATACAGAAATAAAATCTATTACTCAAAATGACCTATTGTGTCGTCACTTTTATGGCATGCGAAAGTTCCAATATAATGCCAAGCGTTAGGCCATTGGAGAACTAGAGTTAACACTACAAGAAAGAGAGGATATAACGACATTTATTTAGTGACATTTGAAATAAATGTCGGGAAAAAAGTATTTCATGACATTTATGAAATAATATCATAAGAACAACGATATTTGATACAAAATGTCGTATAAACAATGACATTTATGAAATAAAGTCATAAAAACAACGACATTTGATACAAAATGTCATAAAAATAATGACATTTGATACAAAAATATTGTAATAATAATGACGCTTGATATAAAATATCGTAAAAATGACATTTGATACAAAGTGTCAAAAAATTATAACTTTTATTTTAAATGTCATATTATTTGTCGCGGCTACCAATATTCACATTTTGTTAGAGCATGCGCAGCGGAAGCAGGCATACAAACTAGGCATCAAATACATATAAACTAGACAATGATATAATTGCTAGATTAGAAGCACTAACCTCTTGAAATCGTTGCACATGTTCTCCACACAGCAAGAATTCAGGGCTGCAGTCTTCTGCTATGGTCCTAGTATGACCTTGGATGAATTTGCTTTGAGTGGGCAAGAACAATACAACTCTAAAATGTGAGTTATTGGGTGAAAAATATCTTCCTTAAGTATACACATTTTTCAGCCAAAATTAGGGCTCCAAAAACGTGTAGGATTCTGCTTGTGCAAGTAGAATCCTACTCTAACTCTACCAGATGACTTTTCTCCCAAGTTACTTTTTACCCAAGTCAGTCCAGATTTTTACTAGGCATAGCAGGGACCACAAAAATAATAAGAGGCTACTAATTATAGTATTAATCCCAAATTTTGCGTGAATTAATTCCACTATAATTAATTACAGTTTATTCCACTAAAAACTGCAATTGAACTCCTCAATATGAATTTTGAAAATTCACTAACACTTATTTTAACTCCCCATGTTAAGATCCCAAATATTAGTTAATTAAATTAAATCACTGACAATTTAACTTAATCAACTAATTAAATCCTTTATAATTCCGCTTAAACTATTTCATGTGATAGATATAAAATCCACCGGTCGGGTTTTCACATGAAAACTTATAAGCTTACATAAAGAGGTATTATCAAACTTATAACCGAGTCATAGATTCAATCAACTAATTATTATTTCACATATGCTATTCGTTATTGTCCAATCTATTACGCATATACTAACTCTGAATAGAGTTGTACCTTTTGATAAATCAAAACAATAAAAAATCATATTGATCATAATAATTATATCAAGATTAGGAGTATAAGCTCATTTAATAAATTAGAGAAAATATTTTATATATATTCAGTACAAAAATATCTTTTCTCTACTTGGTCCGTTCAATATACACTAAGTATACTAGCATAAGAAGTTGGAGTAAAACCACTCCCATAATCAAGATAAATTATACTATAATCTTGTGCTACAATCATCAAGATATTTTGTCCAATAATATCTTCGATTGTGAACATAGTTTATTAATTATGTGAACTGACAATTTAATCTTCTGTGCATGAGCTAAGACTCCATACACTAAATTATCTACTACATGACTAAAAGGACACACATGTAACAAATGATCTATTTAAAAATATACTTTATTGAATTGAATCAATTAAATAAATAATTTTTCCATAAAGAATTAAACAAAATACTATTTCTAAACTGCATGGTTAATAGTATATCCCAACAATCTCTCACTTAGACTCATAACCATGTGTCTACTACTCTAATACCCACTCATTCTACATGCTTGTCAAAAATCTTCTGTGGCAAGCTCTTTGTAAAGGGGTCTGCCAAATTGTCCTCTAACATAATCTTCAATACTCTTGCATCACCTCTTTGAGTTATGTCCCGAATTAAGTAATATTTACGCTCAATATGCTTACTCCTTTTATGGCTTCTTAGTTCCTTTGAGTTTGCAATTGCACCACTATTGTCACAATAAAGTACAATCGGTGCTTGAATCGTAGGAACTACATTAAGCTCTTTTAGAAAGTTCTCGAGCCAAACAACCTCTTTAGCTGCCTCAGATGCAGCCACATATTCAGCTTCCATGCTGGAATCATCAACACATGATTGCTTGATGCTCCTCTAACTTATGGCTCCACCTCCTAGGGTAAAAACATATTCTGAGGTAGATTTTCTAGAATCTCTATCTGACTAGAAATCTGAATCAGTATAGCCAATGGGTGCAAGATCACCTGAGTAATAAACCAACATATAATCCCTAGTCCTTTTCAAGTACTTGATTATATGTTTAACGGCAGTCCAATATTCTCGTTCAGGGTTAGACTGAAATCTACTAACCATGCCAACAACAAAGCAGATATCAGGTCTAGTACATAGCATAGCATACATGAGACTCCCTAGAGCACAAGCATAAGGGACCGCCTTCATATTTTCTATCTCATCAGTCGTTTTTGGGGACTGATCTTTCGACAAAGAGATTCCATGTCTAAAAGGGAGAAAGCCTTTCTTGGAATCTTGCATTCTAAACCTGGTGATAATAGTATCAATATAAAGTGCTTGGGATAAGCCTAGTATCCTTCGCTTGCGATCTCGTATAAGGTTGATCCCAAGGATATGTGCTGCTTTTCCCAAGTCTTTCATATCAAAAGGTGAGGACAACCATTCCTTTACTGAATTCAACATGCTCACATTATTTCCTATGAGCAAAATATCATGTACGTACAAAACCAAAAATGTAACTTTATCTCCATTCCACTTCTTATAGACACAAGACTCATTTTCACATTGATCAAAATCGAAGGTTTTAATCGATGCATCAAAATAAGTATTCCATGCTCTAGAAACTTGTTTCAATCCATAAATGGATATCTTTAATTTACATAACATGTGCTCATTGTCACTTTTTATGAAACCAACTGGTTGTGCCATATAGATGCACTCATCAAGACTTCCATTAAGAAACACTGTCTTGACATCCATTTGCCAAATCTCAAAATTGTAATGAGCAGCAATAGATAATAGAATCCTAATAGATTTAAGCATGGCTACTGGCGAAAAGGTTTCCTCATAATCGATCCCTTCTTTTTGAGTAAACCCTTTTGCAACAAGCCTAGCTTTAAAAGTTTGCACTTTTCCATCCACTCCTCTCTTTTTCTTATAGATCCATCTACAACCAATGGGTTTGACTCCAGTAGGTGGTTCAACAAGATCCCAGACTTGATTGGAGTACATGGACTCCATTTCAGATTTCATAGCAGCAACCCATTTATCAGCATTTGTATCCTGTAATGCTTCGTTATAATTAATAGGTTCTGTGTTAGGCTCTTCAAGGATTCTATCATAAGATTCTCCCAAGAGCGCAAAACGAAGAGGTTTTCTAATAATTCTCCCACTACGACAAGTCACTACAGGTGTAGTATTTTATTGTTAAATCACAATATCATCTTTCGGAACTGAAGCCTCAATGTTATCCTCCACACCTTGCGGTGCTGGGATATCATTAATTTCTTCCTGGATTGCAGGCTGTAGAACAATTTCAGGTTGCTCAACAATCTTAGGTTGCTCAACAATCTGAGGTTGCTCAATATTACTCCCACCACTTTGGGGTAGTGAGATGTCAGGCAATTGCACTTGTGCATTCTGCTGCCTATTGACGTTTCTCCCACTACGATAATGCAATGGTATGTCAATACTGTCTTTCGGGATACGTTCTAGAGATGAGTCATTAGTTACTCCATTACTTAATTCCTATAAAACTAGTTTACTTCTAGGAATATGGTTCATTAAATAGTCCTCTTCTAAAAATCTGACATTTGTCGTAACAATTACCTTCTTTTCTTTGGGATAATAAAATAAACCGCCTTTAGTTCCTTTTGGATATCCAATAAAAATGCATACTTCTCTCCTCTATTCCAATTTATCCGCTTTCCCTTTCAGCACATGTGTTGGACAATCCCAAACCCGAATGTGTCATAAACTTGGCTTGCGCCCGGTCCATAATTCTATTGGAGTTGAAGGTACTGACTTTGAAGGAACCAAATTTAGAATGTAATTTCTTGTTTCTAAAGCATATCCCCAAAAGGAAGAAGGCAAATCGGAATAACTTAACATTGATCTAACCATTTTCATAAGGGTCCTATTTCTTTTTTCTGCCACACCATTTTGTTGTGCTGTTCCCGGAGCAGATAATTGAGATGTAATTCCACAATCTGATAAGTATTTAATGAATTCTGCAGAAAGGTATTCACCACCACGATCAGATCGCTATGTTTTGATATATTTATCATGTCGTTTCTCCATTTCCGCCTTAAATTCTTTGAATTTCTCAAAGCATTCATACTTACGACGCAACAGATAAATGTATCCATATTTTGAGTAATCATCTGTGAAAGTCACAAAATACTCAAAACCACCTCTTGCTTGTATATTCGTAGGGCCACACAAATCAGAGTGAATTAATTCTAACTTATCGCTGGCTTTATTTCCATTTATTATAATTGATGAGAATAAGTGAAGAGTTCTGACGTCAACAATGACGTGAACGTATTTCCAGACCAAGAAGATTTTCTTTGTAATTGCATATTATACTCCAAAGTTCTAACGGAAAATATTTGAATTTCCTGAGTGTAAATTATAAAAGAGTTAATACCCTAAAACTCCCTTAAATTATTACGTTTTTGTCAGATTTCTATTTAAAGTATTCGGTGTCCCTTAAACCCCTGAACTATATTGCCTTCATATCTAAACTCCCTCGCTATTTACCTTGCATAACGTGTGTACACACTCGCTTGGGATGGCGGCTGAAAAAATTCATCAAAATGGCCCACCTAACAGAATGTAATGGCTAATTAGCCTAATCGCTTTTTAACTTTTTAAATATTCTCCTTCTTTCCTTTATATCCATCATTCTTCCTTATTTTTCACCTTTCTTTTTTATTTTTTCACCTTCTCTTCGTATTTTTTTACCTTTTTCCTTCAGTTTTCTATATGGGTTCCCTCTGAAAAATTTATCTCTCTCTTGTTTCCTTCGAAATAATTTATTTTCTTTTCTTTTTAGTCTTCTTTCATGTCTTTGATACATTGTAGAAAGAATACCCATTTAAATCTTCTTATTAAACCAACACCTTGTTGTAGAGAATAAGTTGAATCTCTTAAACCTTGTTTGTATAATTTAGCATTAGAGAGTGTAGTTGTTGGCCGATTAATTTCTTATTTGCAAAATTTTATTTTGTGTAATCTTATTTATGTAATATAAGATGATTTTTCATAAATGCAACACTATATGCCTTTATTTATTTTTTTATTTTGCTGCAAAGAGAATGTAAATAAGGAATTATTCAATTGGAGTCTAGTATAAAGAACAACCATAGTTAAACCTAAAATTAACCCATTACATTAGATACTATTTTGGCCAAATTAAACTCCTAGAATTAATCAGTCATCCAAGAGTGATACATCATGAGTAAACTACATAGAAAATTTAGTACAAACTATAAGTTAATATAGTTAGACAGACGCACCTCTGAGAATTCAACATATGATTTTAATATATAGGGGAATATAGTTCAGGGGGTTTTGGGGGCACTGGATAGTTTAAGTGGGTAAATGACAAACAAGTTATAGTTTATGGGGTTTTTAGGCTGGGCTAAATAGCCATGTGTGGTGCCACATGACACGTTTTTTTAGATAATTTGGAGCGTGTACTAAACGCACCTCTAAAAATGCAACGAGAAAATTTTAGTATGAAGGGCAATATAGTTCAGGGGGATTTTGGAGACACCGAATAGTTTAAGTAGGAAACTCACAAAAATATGATAGTTTAGGAGAATTTTAGGGTATTAACTCATTATAAAATGCATAGAAAATAAAGTTTCATAAGCAAACAAAAATCAGCAAATTTTGAAAGTATTGTTTAAGGAGTTCAGGTTTAATAAAAATCGTAATACCTCAAAACTTACGGCCAAAAACTAAACTAATTTAAATAAAATGAATTAGTGATTTCAGTTTTGTTTATTTACTAAGTGGGGATTTTGTTTTCGGCTATTTGCAGGTGTTAGGACACGGAGGACATTATTTGCAAATCAATGTTTGTTTTATAATTTTTTTCACTAATTTAACTTCAGCTTAAAATATATATAGAGAAGTTGAAATTTGAAAACTGGTTTGAGGAGTATTTCTAAGTGAAATAATAGTTTTCAGTTTTCACTCATAAACTTTAACTTTTTTTATTTCAAAAGAAATTTATGTCCAAATACTCTTACACTTCAGTTTTAAATACTCTAATTTTTTCAACTTCACCCATATACTGCCCAAAGGATACAAAATAGCAAAAAAAAAAAAATATATTCTAAAACATGATATTTTATGATCAATCACGCAAACAAATTTTACCGATAATATTTAATCAAATATTTGAAATGACCAAGATTGACTAGGCTTAACTAAAGTCGCAAAATTAAAAATTCAGACGCCATGATTTTGAATTTGATCATTCTTATAATGAGTATATTGAATACTGATAGTCGACCAGTAGGTAAAACTACCTTTTCAATTTTCTTTTAAAGTGTTTTTAGGTAACACTGCTTGTCAAAGCACTCTTTATTTTGGTATACTCTATGGTTGTTCTATTTTTAGGTATCACTTCGTCATAGTTTCTTAAATTTAGTGTCACGTCCCAAAATTCCATCCAATCAGGATCGTGATAACACCTATTATGGCTCGCTAGGCAAGCCATCACAACAGATAATACGAAAAAGAAAAGCAATAAATATCTTACAACAAAACAATAAAATAATATAAAAGCAACTCTCACGTAAAATAATAAGTTTTGAAACCAACAACTAACGTAAACTGTCCCAAGATTTGCTGTGACAAGTACATAAACTTCTAGATCCAACTAAATAAGGTCCCGAAAGAAATGCAATACTGTCTGAATAAAGTGGAAACGGTACAATAGAGGTAAGATAATGACTCATGGCCTGCGGAGGGGATGCAGCTCTACCTCGAATCACCAACGCAGTATCTGCTAAGCACCTCTCGGGACTGTTGATACTGATGTCAGAATCTGCACAACAAGTGCAGAAGTGTAGTATGAGTACAACCGACCCAATGTACTCCGTAAGTGTTGAGCCTAACCTCGACGAGGTAGTGACGAGACTAAGACAAGACACCTACAATAAACATGTACAGTTATATATATGTATAAATGAATAACAAGTAAAGAGCCAAATAAAACAACGGAATAGGGGCAAGTATAGGGGACAATACACAGAACAATAAATAAAGAATCATGAAGTAAAACTCTTTCCAAAATGCGCAATGAAACCACCAAGTCAAAATTCACATTACCAAATATCAAAGTAAAACAATGAATTAACAAACTCGCACGGCATCACCCTTCGTGCTTTAACTCTCATCGTCACAATATCAAATAAATTTCTAGTGCACGACATCACCCTTCGTGCTTTTACTCTCATCCCCACGTGATCATAATAAAAATACATATGCACGGCATCATCCTTCGTGCTTTAACCTCTCATAATATATAAGCATGTGCACGACATCACCCTTCGTGCTTTTATCCTCACATCCACTTAATCAAATATCAATATGCAAATGAGGCACGACAACACCATTCGTGCTCTTCACTCTTCCTCACCAAACAACAACAACAACAACAACAACAACAACAACAAGAAGCAAGGTGGAAAACAAATCAACATCAATAGTGTCGGAGCAAGCAAACTCAACTTTCAATATTACAACAATTTCAATAAGAGCAATAAATACAAAAGTGAATAGTCAAAGTATAAACGATCTATCTAAGGCATGGAAGGCATAGTAAATAAAATAACATTGTACAAATAAGGCAAATTTCACCGGCATGCTTTAACCCATAACAACGCATATACACTCGTCACCTTGCATATATGCCGTCCCCACACATAATGCATGAAGCAAATAAACCAAACAAGTCCTAATTCCCTCAAGTTAAAGTTAATCACGATACTTACCCCTTTCCGGAGTAAAATCAATAATCAACCGCAACTTTTCCTTTTAGAACAAGCCCCCAAACCAATTGAATCTAGCCAACTATAGTTCAAACAATTCGAAATGAGTTTTAGAAACTACCCACAAGTAAAAAACGATACGGACCATGCACTCAAGTCATATAATATCAAATGAAGCTATGAAAGGTTTCGGAATACAAAAATAAAATCTATTACTCAAAACGATCTATCGTGTCGTCACATTTATGGCATGCGAAAGTTCCAATATAATGCAAGCGTTAGGCCATTGGAGAACTAGAGTTAATTTGCAAAAGAACTAGTCAATTTAATAGGTCATGAACGTATTGTCTACCTTGCAACGAGTTTCCTACTTAGATTTCTTTTCTTGTTCAGGATTCATTTTGAGCTTGAAATTATCGAATTGACAGAAAACTAAATTTTAGAGATGCAATTGTTTTCTGAAAAAATCGTTAATTTAGATATGAAAAGAGAAGAAAACCTTGTGTTTCATTTGAATTGATTGATTGCAGATCCTCTTGAAGATTTAATTATAAGTACTTGAAATTAAACCTCCGTTAATGAGAATGTGTATTTGACTAAAAGAATTGATTCGAAATGCATCTATATTTGTATATCATATGACTTAATTAGACAATAAGAACGTAAAGTGCCATTTAAAATCGAGAAATTTTATTAAGTGACATAGATCGTAGAAACACTTTATTGACCAACAATTAAAATTTCGAATTCTCTTAGTAATTCGGAAAGAGCAAAAAGATGAAAGCAAATGGATGGCAACTTGAATAAGCTCATTAATATACTGAGATACTTCTGATTTTATTACGCATAAGAACAAAAGAATGAAAGAAAGGTTTGTTGAGGTTTTATTTTTAAGATGTAATATTCTTAAAATGAGGGTGAATGGGAAATGGAGGGAAAATGAAATTTTGAGTAAAATTTTAAGTTTCTCCCTCTTAACAATGAGACATTGTCCCATATTGGAAGTGGAAGACATTTTTGGTGGGTATATATATAATTGCTCTTCTTGTAGCTCTTAAAGAGTTAAGAAGAAAGCAAGCCTCGCGCCGTCGTCGTCGTCGCTCGCTCGGCTACGGCTTCGGCTTCGGCTTCGGCTTCGGCTGTCAAATGATCGATTGATTGATTAATTTTTTGGACCAAATTTATTTGTTAATAGTAAATATTAACGTAAGATTATCCGTATTTGTAAACGGATATTTTTCAATCCGTGTATTGATAATTTGGCAGCCGGATAATGGTCTTCCCACCATGAAGTGCTTGCTCCACAAACATGAAGTGCTTGCTCCACAAACATGTAATGCTTGCTCCACCATGAAGGGTGGACGTTTGGTCTTGCACTCCTTCTTGGCTGCTATATATATGAGCAGCAAATGTTGAAGAAAGATACCAAAAACTCAACATACAATTCGCTCAACAAATTGGCTATACATTGCATTCCTTCCTCTCAGAACTTCCATACGTTTTTCTGAGTATATACTCCTTCGTTCTGCATTGTTTTTTAACTTCAAACAAAGCAACTGTAAGTGTGATTTGCTACCGAACTTTGTGTTCGCCGAAACACTGGGGTTTGAAGTACCGCTACACCAGTGTGTTATTCGTTCTATCCTGGGAGAAAATAATCCATTACCTTGGGTACTAGGAGGGGATTAAATTCCTTAAGGAAACACTGTGAATTCAGTGGGCTCGAATTTATTATTATTGTTTCATTACGTTAACTTATATTTTGCAGAATTAATATTTACAAATACAGGAATATTGACGGGAATAACAATCTTAAGGAATTTAATATTTATTTCTGTACTTGTGTTATTCTTATTATTCTGCAAACTAAAACCTTTGTGGTTTGTGTACTCCCGTTTTGGAGAGTTAAGCCTTCGTGGCGTTTTGTTGGATATTAAAATCTACGTGATTTTTACTCCAGTTTGAAAACGTGTATTAAACGTTTGTTTGTGTCATTCTTTTCTGAAAAAGATGATGACTGAAAACGAAAACCAAGCTGTTCCGATGGCGACTGCCAACGCAACGACAAGCCGAACACCGACGTTGGCACCGGCAGAAAAACCCGGAAAATTTTCCGGGATTGATTTCAAACGCTGGCAGCAGAAGATGTTCTTCTACTTAACTACGTTATGTCTACAGAAGTTCATCAAGGAAGATGTTCCTGATCTGCCGGATAAAACTCCAGATAATGAACGCTTTCTCGTGATTGAAGCGTGGAAGCATTCTGATTTTTTATGCAAGAATTATATTCTTAGCGGACTGGATGATAATCTGTATAATGTATACAGTAGCATGGAGACATCCAAAGAATTGTGGAATGCGCTTGAAAAGAAATATAAGACTGAAGATGCCGGGATGAAGAAATTCGTTGCCGCAAAATTTCTGGACTACAAAATGATAGATAGCAAGTCTGTTATTACTCAAGTCCAGGAATTGCAAGTGATTATTCATGATCTACTTGCTGAAGGTCTTGTAATCAACGAAGCATTCCAAGTAGCAGCAATGATTGAGAAGTTGCCTCCGTTGTGGAAGGACTTCAAAAATTATTTGAAACACAAACGAAAGGAAATGTCCCTTGAAGATCTCATTGTTCGGTTGAGAATCGAAGAGGACAATAAAGCTGCTGAAAGGAGAGGCCGTGGAAATTCAACAATAATGGGAGCAAATATTGTTGAAGCTAACAAAAAGAGGAAGAAGGCTTCTGGTCCGAAATACAACCCAAGCAAGAAGCGGTTCAGTGGAAACTGCTATAACTGTGGGAAAACCGGACACAAATCTACGGAGTGTCGTGCTCCGAAGAAAGACAAGAAAAGGGGTCAAGCAAACATGGTAGTAAACCATGATGATGTTGATAACTTGTGTGCCATGCTCTCTGAATGTAACTTGGTGGGAAATCCTAAACTGTGGTGGTTTGATTCAGGAGCCACTCGCCATGTTTGTGCAGTTAGAGAGGCTTTTGCTACCTATGCTCTTGCTGAACCCGGAGAGACAGTTTATATGGGAAATGCTTCAACAGCAAAAGTTGAAGGATATGGGAAGGTATTTCTAAAAATGACTTCTGGCAAGGTCATGACTTTGAACAATGTCCTTCATGTTCCCGAAATGAGAAAGAATTTAGTCTCTACTGGACTTCTTGTTAAGCACGGTTTTAAGTGCGTTTTTGTATCCAACAAGGTTGTAATTAGTAAGAATGAAATATTTGTGGGAAAAGGTTACCTCACCGAGGGCCTTTTCAACCTAAATGTAATGGTTGTTGAAAATAATAATAATATTTCAGCTTCTTCTTACTTACTTGAGTCAAATGATTTATGGCATGTACGTTTGGGTCATGTCAATTATAAAACCTTGCGGAAAATGATTAACTTGGAAGTACTGCCCAAGTTTGAATGCGAAAAATCAAAATGTCAAATATGTGTGGAATCTAAGTATGTTAAACATCCTTATAAGTCAGTTGAAAGGAATTCAAATCCTTTAGACTTAATTCACACAGATATTTGTGACATGAAGTCAATACCATCTCGCGGTGGAAAGAAGTATTTCATAACTTTTATTGATGATGGTACTCGATAT
Organism: Nicotiana tabacum; assembly: GCF_000715075.1. Classification (NCBI taxonomy): domain Eukaryota; kingdom Viridiplantae; phylum Streptophyta; class Magnoliopsida; order Solanales; family Solanaceae; genus Nicotiana; species Nicotiana tabacum. The sequence continues at coordinate 39,293,431 of NC_134091.1, forward strand.
TGCTATGTTTACTTACTGAATAGTAAAGATGAAGTAATAGACGCATTCAGGCAATACAAAAATGAAGTTGAAACGCAACTTAACAAGAAAGTAAAAATGATAAGAAGTGATAGGGGTGGTGAATATGAATCTCCTTTTGAAGAAATATGTTTAGAATATGGAATTATTCATCAAACAACAGCCCCTTACACGCCCCAATCTAATGGGATTGCGGAAAGAAAGAATCGCACATTAAAGGAGATGATGAATGCGTTGTTGATAAGTTCTGGTTTGCCACAGAACTTGTGGGGGAAGCCGTTCTTACGGCTAATCGAATATTAAATCGAGTGCCCCATAGCAAAACACAATCCATTCCTTATGAACAATGGAAAGGAAGGAAGCCCAACTTGAATTATTTTAAAGTGTGGGGGTGTTTGGCAAAAGTGCAAGTTCCTAAACCCAAAAGGGTAAAGATAGGACCGAAAACCGTTGATTGTGTTTTCATAGGATATGCGACAAATAGTAAAGCATACCGATTTCTGGTTCATAAATCAGAAAATCCCGACATTCATAATAATACAGTTATAGAATCAGATAATGCTGAGTTTTTTGAAAATATATATCCGTATAAAAAGGAATGTGAGTCGTTTGGTGAAGGATCTAAACGACCTCGGGAAGAAACAAAAGAAAGTACATGTAATCAGGAGAATCCAAGACGTAGTAAACGTCAAAGAACGTCTACTTCATTTGGACCAGATTTTGTGACTTTCTTATTGGAGAATGAGCCTCAAACATTTAAAGAAGCTATGACTTCTTCGGAATCATTGTTTTGGAAAGAGGCAGTCAATAGTGAAATAGAATCCATATTGAACAACCATACATGGGAATTGGTTGATCTTCCTCCTGGAAATAAACCTTTGGGTTCTAAATGGATTTTTAAGAGAAAAATCAAAGATGATGGCACTATTGATAAATTCAAGGCAAGGCTCGTAGTCAAAGGGTATAGACAACGAGAAGGTCTAGACTACTTTGATACATACTCTCCAGTTACAAGAATTACGTCCATACGGATGTTAGTAGCATTAGCTGCAGTGTATGGTCTTGAAATTCATCAAATGGATGTTAAGACGGCCTTCTTAAATGGAGAGTTGGAGGAAGAAATTTACATGGAACAACCTGAAGGGTTTGTGGTTCCAGGTAAAGAAAAGAAGGTATGTAGACTTGTTAAGTCTCTTTACGGACTAAAACAAGCACCCAAACAATGGCATGCGAAATTTGACCAAACAATGTTGTCAAATGGTTTTAAGATAAATGAATGTGATAAATGCGTGTACATTAAAAATGTTCCAAATCACATAGTCATTGTTTGCCTATATGTGGATGATATGTTGATAATGAGTAATGACATTGCCAACATAAATGCTACTAAGCGTATGCTCAATAGCAAGTTTGATATGAAAGACTTGGGAGTGGCTGATTTAATTCTGGGAATTAAGATCAATAAGACTCCTCAAGGTCTGGCATTGTCACAATCTCATTATATTAAGACAGTACTTGAAAAATTCAAGCACTTGGGCTTTAAAGTTGCAAAGACTCCAATTGACGTGAATCTTGCATTAGCAAAGAACAAAGGCCAAAGCATATCACAATTGGATTATGCTCGTGTATTGGGATGCTTAATGTATATCATGAATTGTACACGACCAGACATAGCTTGTGCTATAAGTAAACTGAGTCGATATACGAGCAATCCAGGCCAATCTCATTGGATGGCAATGAAACGAGTTTTGGGATATTTAGAACATACCCAGAACTTTGAATTGCACTACAGTAATTTTTCTGCGGTGATTGAGGGATACTGTGATGCAAATTGGATCACCGGTTCAACTGATTCTAAGTCCACGAGTGGATATGTATTCACTATTGGTGGAGGAGCGGTATCTTGGAAGTCGTCCAAACAAACATGTATTGCCCGCTCTACAATGGAGGCTGAATTCATAGCCTTAGATAAAGCCGGTGAAGAAGCTGAATGGCTCCGGAATTTCTTGGAAGACATTCCATTTTGGCCCAAACCGTTGGCACCAATATGCATACATTGTGATAGTCAAGCGGCAATTGGAAGGGCTGGGAGCGTCATGTATAACGGTAAATCTCGTCATATACGACGAAGACATAAAACCGTTAGGCAATTACTCTCTAGAGGAATTATCACAATTGACTATGTAAAGTCAAGTGATAATGTGTCGGATCCACTTACAAAAGGCCTAACTAGAGAGGTAGTTGAGAAATCATCAAGGGGAATGGGGCTATGGCCGAGAACAAGTCATTGTGGCGGTAACTCTACCTAGAAGACTGGAGATCCCAAGATCTAGGTTCAAAGAGATCAAACAAAGTCATTAATGACGGTTCAACATTGTCAAATAAAATTTTAGTCCATTCTCGTGATGAGACAATGTTCAGTACCAAGGATAAAGCATTAAGGCTTTTTAATGATTTCTAAATTTGATACGGGGTATATCAAATAGTGTATCTACAGGATGACACGTTTAGGAATCACCTATTTAAGTGTGAAGTGTGAGCCGCTTCAAGGAGAACTTTGTAAGGCCAGTTCTCTACGCACTTATGAAACCAGGCGGTGTTCATGGCTGAAACGAACACAACAATGAGAACCAAAGACGGTTAAGGGTTGATTGTGTGACTTATGGTTGTCTAGGTATACACCAAAGATCGACGGTTCAAAGATATCAAATCTACCGATTGACCGAGTATATCCGACATAAGTTTACTACGGAAAGTTCAAAGGGAAACCTACTTATCCAGATGCAATTAATCCTTGCTTGTAAATCACACAGTTTTTCATGCATACTTCCGTGATATAGCCATTCCCCATTCATGTGGGGGATTGTTGAGGTTTTATTTTTAAGATGTAATATTCTTAAAATGAGGGTGAATGGGAAATGGAGGGAAAATGAAATTTTGAGTAAAATTTTAAGTTTTCCCCTCTTAACAATGAGACATTGTCCCATATTGGAAGTGGAAGACATTTTTGGTGGGTATATATATAATTGCTCTTCTTGTAGCTCTTAAAGAGTTAAGAAGAAAGCAAGCCTCGCGCCGTCGTCGTCGTCGCTCGCTCGGCTCGGCTTCGGCTACGGCTACGGCTTCGGCTTCGGCTTCGGCTTCGGCTTCGGCTTCGGATTCGGATTCGGATTTGGATTTGGATTTGGATTTGGATTTGGTTTTGGTCAAATGATCGATTGATTGATTAATTTTTTGGACCAAATTTATTTGTTAATAGTAAATATTAACGTAAGATTATCCGTATTTGTAAACGGATATTTTCCAATCCGTGTATTGATAATTTGGCAGCCAGATAATGGTCTTCCCACCATGAAGTGCTTGCTCCACAAACATGAAGTGCTTGCTCCACAAACATGAAGTGCTTGCTCCACAAACATGTAATGCTTGCTCCACCATGAAGGGTGGACGTTTGGTCTTGCACTCCTTCTTGGCTGCTATATATATGAGCAGCAAATGTTGAAGAAAGATACCAAAAACTCAACATACAATTCGCTCAACAAATTGGCTATACATTGCATTCCTTCCTCTCAGAACTTCCATACGTTTTTCTGAGTATATACTCCTTCGTTCTGCATTATTTTTTAACTTCAAACAAAGCAACTGTAAGTGTGATTTGCTACCGAACTTTGTGTTCGCCGAAACACTGGGGTTTGAAGTACCGCTACACCAGTGTGTTATTCGTTCTATCCTGGGAGGAAATAATCCATTACCTTGGGTACTAGGAGGGGATTAAATTCCTTAAGGAAACACTGTGAATTCAGTGGGCTCGAATTTATTATTATTGTTTCATTACGTTAACTTATATTTTGCAGAATTAATATTTACAAATACAGAAATATTGACGGGAATAACAAGGTTACCCAACCAAATTACATCATGATAATCAAATTCCACATATACATACGACAAAAAGAAAATATGAAAGAAGTAATGAATTCTATCTAATAAAAGAATTTGGATCTAATTCAACTAAAAAACAAGTATTGGCTAAAATAATTAAAGGCACTCAACGATACGTTCTTCAATCAATATGTGACACTCTAACATGCATATCTTTGTGTTTTTCAAAAATTTGTGGCAGGCACGGCAGAATCCGAGGGAGCGGTGACGGGATGTACTTTATTGAACATCTTAGTGAACCAATCACCACCGGAAGAAGAAGAAGAAGAATTTTCAGTTATTTTAGCTTCTTCCTTTTCCGAAGTCTTCATCTTTTCCTTTTGAAGCTTTGTCATGGCATAAGCCTCAGCAAGATAAGCACTAGCTGTCAACATGGTTGATATAATTTCAAGAATATTCGAAAGTAGAAATGCAATATATGGAAGAGAGAGTTAAAACTAATTCAACCCAAGAATTAATCCGCAGAGAAATGATAAAATGGAGATGATCTCTTGATTCATGAATATTATGGTATTTATACATATACAAGGGAATGAGCTAAGAAATTTCGTGGCATTGCATCACTCATTAGGTTTGGCTGCTTTTTGTTGAATGTTTGATAGATACTATGTTCTGTTTGACAATTTTGGGGACAAAGTAAGACTTGACTAATTAGGTTTCTTGTGCCCAACACAAATTTATAGGAATTATTTGTCCAGTTTTTCTTGGAAACTTACTTAAAATTTTAAATGTAAAAGATATTACTTTTTCCAGAAAAAAAAAGATATAACAAAACTAAAATACAAGCCTCTCTTTGGCCACAAATTTGCGAGGTTCTAACTTCTAAAAGCTTTTCAGCCCGAGGTGCTATTGACAAAAGACTTTGTTAGAAACTAAGGGTCCACCAAAGAATCAGATTTTCTATAAGTTCCCACAAAACGTACACACACAGCAGTAAGTAAATGACATAAATAGAATTTTACTTGAAAAACTCCCAGCTCACGGGATTAAAAACTACGACCTACCCTTGTAGGATTTCAACTTCACTACTGAGCAAACTTTAGATTACAACCTATTGTAACCTAGGAATTAACCTCTTAATCCCTCACTAACTTGTAACGACTCTATTATAGGTCACTTTGTAATAACTCTATTACAAAGACTTACAACTCGACTAAATCTAGCCAAGACACAAACACAAGGCTTATGATTTTATAAAGATTTCCTACACAATGCTTCTAACTAAGCTAAGTAGGAATTACAAGTAAAGTGTTTTAACAAAGGTGCAACACAACTAAGGACATGTAATGACTCAATACAGGAAACTAGTCCTTCGTTATGTTGTTCTTTGTTCTTGATGCCCTTGAGAATCACTTGCAAGATTGACACAAACTTGAGAGAATTTCTTGATCGATTCTGAATATGCAAAATGTTTTTGTTTTGCCTTTGCTTGATGTTAGTAATTCATTTGTGACATAACTTGGATGATGCAAGCAAGTTAGATAAAGGGCATTCCCCATAAAGTTGACTATTACACTGTTTTTGTACTGTTGCGGGTGCAGGCAGTAACTGTACAGATGTAAGGAGTTGACTTGTACCGTCACTAAAGGAACTGGTGGCCATCTGTTCCCACTGTTGTTCCTTTGACTCTGAAGAGTTGAACCACGTCCCCAACTTAAGACTTGTTGTTCTTTAAGTACTTGATGATGTGTAACAGGTTCCTTATCTGGTTCTTATCATTAAGTTTGTTAGATCATCAAAACATAACAGGGATACATATAACCTATCAATTTCTCCCTTTTTGATGATGACAAACTTATAATTGAAATTCCCCCTAAGAACCAGAATTGTAGATCCGTTTCATGTATTCCCCCTGAATCTGTTCCCCCGGATTGTTCAGCTTGTTTCCCCTTCAATTATTTTTCCCCTTTTGGCATCATAAAAAGATCAGTAGCAAGTAATAAGCAAAAAGAAGTCTAGCTTGGTTAACTCATGCCGCATGTGTGCACACAATCATGACTAAAAACATAACAAAAGAGCAAGATATACACAGCAAAAAGATGAAAAGTCCATTAATTTTTGGAAATTAAACAGGGAGCAGTTTCATTGTTACCAAACCATCCACAAAATAAAAACAACAAAAATTACCAGTCATAAACATCATTAAGAGAAAGAAAAAAATAGAGGACATTAGGAACTTGACACTGGGAACAGGACGGCTATTAAGGAGCGCTGGAGGCAGAGGAATAGGCAAGGGTTCTAAGAAGGATGTCCATACGAGCATTTGCAGACCCTTGCTCGGTTAGCAACCTTTTCTTCAGGTCCTCAACCTGTTTCCTGAGAGCAGCATTTTCCTTTGTCAGGCGGGCAACCTCTGTGTTTTGGTCACTATTGGAACTAGCTGCCTCCTAGGTCTGACTGAGTTGACCTTCGAGAATGGCATTCCGATCCTTCAGCTTCCTTATTTCTTCAGTGGCACTATTTTGAGCGTTGATCAACTGAGAAATGGTCGAATTGCTGCCAACCCCTCCACTCCTATCAATGAACTCACACTCTTCAAGGGTGGTTTTGGAGAAATATTGCTTGCGAGTTCCTACTCTAGCCTGTCCCAAGGAAACCTTGAAGAATTCAAACACTTTAGTGAGGAGAAACCCGTAAGGCAACCCATGATTACCTTCCTTGAACTCTGCTACTTTCTTCATGTGCTATATCATAAGATCGGGCAGGTTTATGGTGGTGTAGCCATCCAGCTTCCATGAGAACCAAGTCTGCTCGTAATGTAATAGAGTGTATTTCAGCACGTGGGAGCAGAACTTTGTTTACCATTTCGAACAACAGTTGGTACACTGGAAGGAGGGCCTTCTTGTGTACTCGTTCCCCTTACTGCACTGCCTTATCCTTCATAATGGCATTTTTTAAATTTGTAGAGCAGACCCCCTCAATGGATGGCATCCCATCAGTGGGCACGCCCAAAATGGCTCCCAGTACACTAGTGTCCATCACAAAATCAACACCGTTCACTTTCAGACAAATGTTATCATCCTCAACTATGAAGAAGTCAGCATAAAAGCTACGCACTTCTGCCTCATACACCTTGGGATTGTCAGTAGTGAACAGATGTGTCCACTATTGGAATTCACATATCTCCACCAATTGGCGCATTCCTGACATATCCAAAATATCAGGGGCAAATGTACGGTCCCACAGTACCTTTTGGATTCTCAGTTTTTCCCTTCCAGCATCCTGGGTTGCATCAACCTTGGCCTTCTTGGAGGAACCGGGTTCTTCACTGGCACTAGCCTTCCTTTTTACTAATTGTCTTGCACTTTTTCTTTTCCCACCAGATTTCTCAAACACTTTTTTCTCAGAAACTTATTCAACCAACTCTTCGCCAGATTTCTCAGCTACTATCTCACAAGACTTTTCACCTTCAATCTTGCTCAAGTCTATTTCACTCACAGATGACTCTCTTTTGGACTTTGGAACACTAAGTTTCTTTGAGGACTTACGAACCAAGGAACCATGTTCCTCTTCTACCTCATCATCAACATCAATGACTAGTGAAGGAGGTACTACCTTCTTATTTACAACCTTTCCATCTTTCACCAATCTCCTCTTCTTCTTTTCCTTTTTGCTTTTCCTTAAACCTGACTCAAATTCTTCCTTCTTCTGCAACCTAGTGATAGGTCTCTTAGAAGTTGACTTTTGGTGAGCTTCCTGACTACTCCTAGCCCTGATGAAGCTCGCAAGAGCCATATTATCATAGTCATCTTCACTTCCTTCATTTTTCTCCTCAGACAGAGATTGCATCTCGGGAGGAACAATGGCCAATGGCTTAGCATAGAAATGAGGAGAGGGAGTGGGATCAGTACTGACCTGGGGTTCTTTAGAAGAACATGGAGTTTCATCCCAAGTAGGAGCATAGTGCTCCTCTTGTATGGAGGGATCAGGTCCCTCAGGAAGTTCCCAGTAGTATTGTCTGGTGCCAGATTTTTGACAGGCACCAGTTCCCTTCCCTCCATCAGTAGACCATCACCTTCCCCCTTAGACCCATTTGTTTCAGATACGCCTTCATACTCACCCACTACACAGCCCTCAGCAGCGATTGACAACATATTCTTTATGGCCTCTTGTTCTTGCAAACCCAAAGTAAGCTCAGAAGACAAAAGAAGAGCATTACCTATAGACTCGGCGACATTCAAATCAAGACCTGGGGTAGTCTTTGCCGATTCATCACTATTACAACCCACTCATTGCATCTCAGAACATTCTTCCACTCGTCGACTAGAAATTTCCTGGTTGTCTTTTTTCGCCACTGTATCTGCTTCTACCATTCTTTTCGACGAGACAGAAGGAGAGGTTGCTGCCACAAATTTCTTGAGAGTCAAGGTTTTGTGACTTCTATGAGAGCCAGTGCTCGACTGGGTTGGAGAGGAACCAGTAGATGGTGGTGACTCAAGATTAGGATTTGGAATAGATGGTGTATGGATTTTAGGTCCAAGCACTGGGGTTTCAATGGGTGATGACACAGAGGGGACGATGCTTGGAACAGTCTGAGTCTCCAGATTTCCAGACATGGTAGAGGATAGTGAGAGTTTGATGGAGGAAGAGAGTGTTTGAAAAGGGGAATTTTTGGCATTGATGTGAACAGTTATGATAGTGACCGTGAGAGAGGTTATTTAAGAGGGGTGAGGGACCGAGTATCAAGTTGGGTTGATGGGTCATTTCATAACGGGTAGGACGTTTGAGTTCCAAAAAAATAGAGAAAGGAAAGATTGACATTTTAATGACGTGGCACCATTTCAGCCGTTTAAAAAGATGTGGATGAGAGTACATAGAAACTACTAACATGTGTCAAAGGAACCAGGTTCCCTGACAGATTTTGTAAATGTAAATTTTCATCCTTTTGACTGAAATGCAATATCATTGGCTACTTGTTTGTTCTGTAATCATCATGTGTGTCTACCTGCAACGGTATAAAGATGAGTTAAACTTTGCCAGAAAATACTTTTTAGCCATTTTACCTGCATATTTCTTTCATAGCCATTCATTGAGGGACCAGGTCCTCAACTTGATTTTATCAACCCTAGTGCCAAGCGGTTCCTTTCAAAGTGCTCTCTACTCAGTGCTTTGGTAAAGATGTCTGCAATTTGATCTTCTGTGCCACAAAATTTCATGCAGATAAGCCCATTTTCAACATTATCTCTGAGAAAGTGGTGTCGCACATCAATGTGCTTTGTTCTCTTATGTTGAACTGGATTCTTTGCCATGTTGAGAGCACTGGTGTTATCACATAGTAAGGGCACACAGTCAGAAAATACACCAAAATCTTTTGTTGCTTCTTGATCCACAATAGTTGAGCACAGCAAGAGACAGCCGCCACATACTCAGATTCTGCAGTTGAAAGAGTCATTGAGTTTTGTTTTCTTGTATCCCATGAGATCATACATGAACCCAGAAAGTGTGCCATTCCAGAAATGTTTTTCCTATCTACCAGATACCCAGCATAATCAGCGTCAGCATACCCGATCAAGTCGAAATTATCTCCTGATGGATAGTAAAGAACCAGGTCCTGCGTTCCTTTGAGATACCTCAGAATTATCTTTGCAGCCTTCAGATGAGACTCCTTTGGATTGGATTGAAACCTGGTGCAAAGTCCCACACTGAAGACAATGTCTGGTCTACTTGTTGTGAGATACAGAAATGACCCAATAATGCCTATATACATAGTCTTGTTTACAGGAGAACCAGGTTCATCCATATCCGGGCGAGTGGCAGTGGCAATAGGTGTATTAATGATCTTTGAACTCACCATCTCAAATCTCGTCAGAAACTCTTTGATGTTCTTTTGTTGACTTATCGTTGTGCCCCCTAGGAGTTTGCTTGACTTGTAGCCTCAAGAAGAAATTCAATTCCCCCATCATGCTCATTTCAAACTCACTTCCCATGAGTCTTGCAAATTCCTCACACAAAGAGTCATTAGTTTCTCTAAAAGGGCAATTTAGTCCGAAAATTCCAGCACTGTATAACTAGAATAGTTGCACTTTTTTAGGGCAACTTTTGTAACTTTTGACATCAGCAGCCGTTTACTTTGCTTCTTTTAGTAGTTTTAGGTATTTTTAGATTTTTGAATATTAGTTTTATCATTTTAGTCATTAATATGATTTTAATTATCACTTCTTCTTCTCTATCATCTAATTTAAGCATGAGTAGCTAGATTTTCACTAGGGTTGTGACCCAACTCTAGTGTGTGAACTTGATGGGTGTTTGATTTATTGCTTGTTTATGGTTGGGTGTTGATTATCTAGCCTTGTTCTTGCTTTTAATTGAAGTTTTAATAGTTGCAAACATTATTCCATGCCTAATTGACTGGTCTCTACTTGAAAAAGAAAGATTTAGTCTAGAAAAACTTGGTTAGCAAGGAATTGGGTCAATCGAGAGATTGATAAACCTAATTAAAGGGTTGAATCTAAAGATAGTAAAACCTGACTTGAACTTATTATCAACTGCATTGTTCAATACCCATTTGGACTTGAGAAAGCCAAGCTAGGCAAAATCACTCTCTGACCGAGAGGTATTGAGTGGGTATTTGAGTGTTGATGGCTATAATACACCCCGACCAATAAAACAAGCATTAAGGCTTACAACCCATTAAGCGAACACCTAGGTGAAGGTCATAGCCCTAGGCCTTTTATATCATTTGAAAACAACCAAAAACAAATTTTCTAGTTTAAATTCTTAGTTTGTAATCTTAGTTTAAAAATTAGACCTAGAAACAACCAAATTTTGTGGAAGTTCAATTTAAGATAATTCAAGCTCATACGCTATAATATATATTCCTAAGACCCATTCATAGCTCCCCATGGAAAATCGACCTCGACTCCTTGTTGGGTATTACTATTGCATCGACCGTTTTCATATCCTCAAATAGAGGAGTGAAATTGGACGAGATCAATTTTTGGCGCCGTTGCCGGTGAGCTAAAAATCGGTGTTAGCTATAGATTTATGTGTGTTTTTGGAATATCTTCTTTTCCTTCCTTGTTACTAATGTGTGAGTATTATAGGTGCAATCATGGTAAATAGCGAGTTCGGAAACATAGTCGTGGGGGATGTGGACATTGATGATGATGCAATGGATGAGGTCCCTCTTGAACCTTAAGCCAATAGACAAGGCCGACCGCCTCAAGACAATGTGCCCGTTCCAGCCCCACCTCCACCACGAGCGGCTCCACGCCGAGTGTTGCCGAATGAAAGGTATGCAAGTGCTATAGTCCCACCTTGTATTAGGGCGGAAAACTTTCAAATAACCAATGTGATGCTCACTTTGCTCGAGCAACGAGGGTTCTTCACCGGTGCACCGGGTCAAAATGCATATAAACATTTGAAGGGGTTCGTTGATACGTGTTGAGGGAGCAAACAAACAAATGTCTCCGAGGACGCTTTGAGGCTAAGGCTTTTTCCCTTTTCTCTACGGGGGGAAAGCTTTAGATTGGTTGGAACGTTTGTCAAATCATTCCATTCGTACGTGGGATGAACTTACTGAGAAATTTATTTCAAAGTACTTCTCTCCCGGGCATATGGCTATTCTTCGGGATAAAATTCTAGCATTCAAGCAAGAGCCTAATGAACCACTAAACGAGATATGGGAAAGATATAGGACAATGGTGAAAGAGTGACCCAACAATAATATGACGGAAAACATGATTCAACAAACTTTCTATCGGGGGATCAATACCACCAACCGATATGTAGTGAATCAACTTGCTGGTAGAAACTTCATGACTACGCCTTATGCGGAGGCGTGTGAGATTTTGCATAAAATGGTAGATACTTCATCGGCGTGGAAATCTAGAGCCAATGTCCCACAAGGTGATCCAAATGTGATTCTTCTTCATAAAGAGTTACATGACCATGGGCAAGCAATAGCCGAGTTGATAAAAACCATGAACCAACTGGCAAAGGCTCAACTTCAACAAGTGCAAAACCCGAGGCAAGTCAATGCTATGGAGGGAGTCAATATGATGGTAAACAAGAGAAGACTAAGAAGTCCACAAGTGCAACAAAGAATAGACAATTTTGTGCAAGATGATAGTGGATTTGATCAAGGAGATTCTTACAATGATTAAGATGAAGAGGTCCAATATGTGAACAACTTTCAAGAATAAAGAAACAACTACCAAGGCCCTAATCAACAACAATGGAGACCTTCGAATAATCAAGGCAATTGGAATTCTAGCAATCAAGGCAATTGGAATAGTGGCAACAATCAAGGCAATTGGAATGGCAACAACCAAGGCGGGTGAAACAACAACCAAGGAAATCGGGGGTCGGGTTTTCAAAGGCCCCAGATGTACCAACAAACGAGCAACCCACCTCCTTATCCTTCTCATGGTCCTAGTTCCTTCAACAATGAAATGGGTTGTATTGAGAACATGTTCAAGCAAATGATGGAGAAGAATTCCGATTTCGATGCCCAACTTGCTTTACACAACATATCAATCTGTAACTTAGAAGTGCAAATGAGTCAAATCTCTCAAGTTTTAAATTCTCATCCTAAATGGGGCACTACCAAGTGATACGGTAGTGAATCCGAAGGGTGGGAACACTACGGGGCATGCCATGGCCGTCGCTACAAGAAGTAGAAAAGGTGGGAATGCACCTACCTCAAGCCAAAGGCAACTTGTGGATGATGAGCAAGTGGCAGAAGAATAGGAGATCCCGAACAATGTGGTTCAAGCAAATGATGAAGTGCGGATTGATATTGATGACACGGTGGAAGAAACTCAAGAGGATGTGAACCCGTCTAGGGATCATGTGATTGACATACCAGAAACAGTAGTGCAAAAAGCTAAGGCACCATTGCCTAAGCCACCTCCTCCCTATCCTCAAAGACTTGCCAAGAAAAATGGAGAGAATCAATTCAAGAAGTTCATTGATATGATGAAGAGTCTCTCTATAAATGTGCCATTAGTTAAATCTTTGGAGAAAATGCCCGGATATGCTAAGTTTTTGAAAGACTTGGTGACAAAGAAGAGATCAATGAGTTTTGAAACTATCAAAGCCACTCACCAAGTGAGTGCAATTGTGCATTCAGTGGCTCCAAAGTTGGAAGATCCCAGTGCTTTCACAATTCCTTATACCATTGGAAGTGCCGAATTTACAAAAGCTCTCTATGATCTTGAGGCGAGTATCAACTTGACGCCCTATTCGGTTTTTAAAGTATTGGGAATTGGGCAACCAAGACCCACATCTATGAGATTACAAATGGCTGATCGTACAAGGAAGAGACCGTTGGGGGTGATTGAGGATGTATTGGTTCAGGTTGACAAGTTCATTCTCCCGGAAGATTTTGTGATTCTTGATTATGAAGTGGATTATGAGGTCCCGATTATTCTAGGTAGACCTTTCCTTGATACGGTAAAGGCTCTTGTTGATGTGGAAGCCGGTGAACTCACTTTCCAGGTGGGTGATGAAAAGACAGTGTTCCACGTGTGCAAATCTATGAGGCAACCAAATAGCAATGAAGTGTGTTCGTTCGTGGACTTGGTGACCGATGTGATTATTGATGATACAAGTGCCACGATTAATGTGGGTGACATGTTGGAGGCCGTTTTGCTAAATTTTGATGATGATGAAATGGATGGATTCATGGAATGTGTCAATTCTTTGCAAGGGATGGGGTCATACAATTATGCACCTCGAAAACTTTCCTTGGATCTCGAAAATAGGAAAACTCCTCCTACAAAGCCTTCAATTGAATAACCTCCTATCTTGGAGTTGAAGCCATTGCCTTCACATCTTAGGTATGAATTCCTTGGCCCTTGTTCTACTTTACTGATTATTCTTTCCCCTTGTTTGACTAACGTACAGGTTAACTCTACATTGGCGGTACTCCATAAGAGGATGAAAACTATTGGGTGGACTTTGGCGGATATTCGGGGAATAAGCCCTGAATTTTGCATGCGCAAGATTAATTTGGAGTAAGATGCCAAACCCTCCATTGAACATCAAAGGAAACTTGATGAAGCAATGCAAGAGGTGATCAAAAAAATCATAAAGTGGTTAGATGTCGGGGTTGTCTACCCCATTTCTGATAGTTCGTGGACTTCTTCGGTGCAATGCGTTCCGAAGAAGGGGGCATAACTGTGGTCACCAATGATAAGAACGATTTAATTCCAACAAGAACGGTGACCGGGTGGAGAGTGTGTATGGACTATCGGAAGCTAAACAAAGTCACAAGGAAAGACCATTTCCCACTACCCTTTCTTGACCAAATGCTTGATAGGTTGGCCGGTCGGGCGTTCTATTTCTTTCTAGATGGATATCCGGGCTACAATCAAATCCGTATTGCCCTGGAAGATCAAGAGAAAACAACCTTCAATTGTCCCTATGGCACTTTCGCTTTCAAGTGGATGACATTAGGCTTATGCAATGCACCAGCAACTTTTCAACGGTGTATAATGGCGATCTTTAAGGATATAGTAGAGGACTACCACCTTGAAGTCTTCATGGATGACTTTTCGGTAGTCGAGGATTCCTTTGATGATTGCTTGGAAAATTTGGATAAGGTTTTGGCAAGGTGTGAAGAAACGAACTTGGTATTGAATTGGGAGAAATGCCATTTCATGGTCGAGGAGGGTATTGTCCTTGGCCACAAAATTTTAAAGAAGGGAATAGAGGTCGACAAGGCGAAAATAGAGGTGACTTCCAAACTTCCACCTCCAACATCCGTAAAGGGCATGAAACGTTTCTTGGGTCATGCGGGGTTCTACCGGTGTTTCATACAGGATTTTTCCAAGGTGGTGAACCCCTTGTGTAAGCTTTTGGAGAAAGATGCTAAATTTCACTTCAATTATGATTGCATGAGAGCATTTGAATTGCTCAAGTTTAAGTTGACAACAACTCCCATTATCACCGCCCCGAATTGGAGCATTCCTTTTGAGCTCATGTGTGATGCTAGTAATGTGGCGGTTGGAGCAGTTTTGGGGCAATGTATCAACAAGATCTTTCATATCTATTATGCTAGTAAGATAATGAATGATGCCCAAGTCAATTACACAGTGACCGAAAAAGAGCTCCTTGCCATTGTGTTTGCTATTAAGAAGTTTCGCCCGTACTTGATGGGTACAAAAGTGATTGTCCACACGGATCATGCGGCACTTCATTACCTTATGAGCAAGAAAGATTCCAAATCCCGGTTGATGAGATGGGTGCTTTTGTTGCAAGAGTTTGACATAGACATCCAAGACCGAAAAGGAACTGAAAACCAAGTGGCGGACCACTTGTCTCGTTTGGAGGAGGAGGGGAGGCCGCATGATGGCCTTGATATCAATGACTCATTCCCCGATGAGCAACTCTTAGCCATTTCAATGAAAGAGGTTCCATGGTTCACGGATCTAGCAAATTTTCTTGTGAGTGGTATCATCCCGGATGAGTTCTCTTCAAACCAAAGGAAGAAACTCAAATGGGATTGTCAAGACTATTATTGGGATGAACCGTACCTTTTCCGAATTTGTACAGATGGAGTGATTAGAAGATGTGTACCGGAGGAGTAACAATGTAAAATTCTTGGGGCTTGTCATTCTTCGCCATATGGTAGTCACCATGGTGGAGCAAGAACGGCGGCCAAAGTGTTAAGTTGCAATTTCTATTGGCCCACTCTTTACAAGGATACAAGTGATCTCGTCAAGCGTTGTGATGAATGTCAAAGAGTCGGTAGAATCTCAAAGAAAAATGAAATGCCCCTCACCACCATTTTAGAGATTGATATTTTCGATGTGTGGGGTATTGACTTCATGGGTCCCTTTGTGAGTTCTTGTGAAAATACCTATATCTTGGTAGCCGTTGATTATGTGTCAAAATGGGTTGAGGCCGTTGCTCTACCCAACAATGAAGCAAGAAGTGTGGTGGCATTTTTGAAGAAGAACATTTTCACAAGGTTTGGTAGTCTGCGGGCTATCATAAGAGATTGTGAAGGCAAGCTTATCAAAGACAAGTGCAAAGTGCGGTCTGCATATGAAATGTGCGGCCGCAGAAGCTAAGCAAGATTAGAAGTTCAGAGAGTTCTCATTTCAAGCTAAAAGGAAGTGCGGACCATAAAATTATTGTGCGGCCGCAGATGATCAGTTGTGCGGCCGCAACTGCATTTGTGCAGTCCGCAGAAAGAGAGAGATGCGGTCGCGGATCAGAATTGTGTGGCCGCAAAAGTCCAATCCTGCCAAGATGAAGAAAAGTGCGGACAGCACATGGAATTGTGCGGCCGCAGAACTTCCGAAAGAACAATTTTGTCCGAAAATTCCAGCACTGTATAAATAGAATAATTTCACTTTTTTAGGGCAACTTTTGTAACTTTTAACATCAGCAGCCGTTTACTTTGCTTCTTTTAGTAGTTTTAGCTATTTTGAGCTTTTTGAATATTAGTTTTATCAGTTTAGTTATTAATATGGTTTTAATTATCACTTCTTCTCTATCTTCTAATTTAAGCATGAGTAGCTAGATTTTCACTAGGGTTGTGACCGAACCCTAGTGTGTGAACTTGATGGGTGTTTGATTTATTGCTTCTTTATGGTTGGGTGTTGATTATATAGCCTTGTTCTTGCTTTTAATTGAAGATTTAATGGTTGCAAATATTATTTCATGCCTAATTGACTGGGTCTCTACTTGAGAAAGAGAGATTTAGTCTAGGAAAACTTAGCTAGCAAGAAATTGGGTCAATCGAGAGATTGATAAATCCAATTAAAGGATTGAATCTAGAGATAGTAAAACCCGACTTGAGATTATTATTAACTGCTTTGCTCAATACCCATTTGGACTTGAGAAAGACAAATTAGGAAAAATCACTCTCTAACCGAGAGGTATTGAGTGGGTATTTGAGTGTTGATGGCTATAATACACCCCAATCAATAAAACAAGCCTTAAGGCTTACAACCCATTAAGCGAACACCTAGGTGGAGGTCATAGCCATAGGCCTTTTATGTCATTTGAAAAACAACCAAAAATAATTTCCTAGTTTAAATTCTTAGTTTGTAATCTTAGTTTAAAAATTAGACCTAGAAACAACCAAAGTTTGTGGAAGTGCAATTTGAGATAATTCAAGCTCATACACTATAATATATATCCCTAAGACACATTCATAGCTCAATGTGGAAAATCGACCCCGACTCCTTGTTGGGTATTACTATTGCATCGACCATTTTCATATACTCAAATAGAGGAGTGAAATTGGACGAGATCAGACATCCATTTGAAACAATTTGAATTCCATATGAGATGCAAAGGCAATAAGGATTCTGATGGCCTCTATTCGAGCAACTAGAGGAAAAGTTTCATCATAGTCAATTCCTTCTTCTTGATTGTACCCTTGAACTACTAACCTTGCCTTATTTCTTGTGGTGTTTCGAAACTCATCAAGTTTGTTTTTAAATACCCACCTGGTTCCTATGACAGTTCTGTCAGCAGGTCGAGGAACCAGGTGCCATACACTATTCCTCTCAAATTGATGAAGCTCATCTTGCATAGATGTAATCCAGTCAGTATCTTTCAATGTTTCTTTGATATTTTTGGGCTCAATTTGAGAGAGAAATGCAGAGAAGGCAAGTGAGTTTCTAGACTTTGATCTGGTTTGAATTCCTGAGTCAAGGGGAGTGATCACATTTTGAAGATGGTGTGAGCTTTTGTGCTTCCAGTTGGACACCTGAATCTCATCATGAGAGGTTCCAGATTCCTCTGCATATGATCTATGTATTTTGTTCCTCACTTCAGCAACTGGAGTTCCATGTACAACATCCACAACTCTGTTTTCTGCTTCAGTTATTGTGATTGAGGGACCATGTTCCTCTATGTCAGCTGGAGATTCAGATGTGCCATTTTCATTTGATTCCTTGATCTGACTCATCATATTGGCCTTTCCATTTGCCATGTCAATGACGTCACCAGGGACATTTGATAACTCTCCATCTTGATCAGCCTTATCATGTGCAGCTTTTCCAAGAGAGTGATGTGCTTCGTCAAAGATCATATGTATGCGTTCCTCAACACATTGAGTTCTTTTGTTATATATCTTGAAGGCTTTGCTTTGTGATGAATATCCAAGAAATATTCCTTCATCACTCTTGGCATCAAACTTTTCCAGAGCTTCCTTACCATTGTTGAGGACAATGCATTTGCAACCAAATGTCCTCAAGTGTATTAGCTTAGGTTTTCTCCCATTCAGCAGTTCATACGGGGTTTTGTTCATGAGGGACCTGATCATACACCTGCTTACTAAGTAGTATGTAGTGTTAACTGCCTCTACCCAGAAACCTTTTGCAACACCACTATCAATCAGCATTGTCCTAGCCATGTCTTCAAGAGTTCTATTTTTCCTCTCCATGACACTGTTTTGTTGAGGTGTTCTTGGAGCTGAAAAATTGTGACTTCATCGAAATTTGCATTGTCGAATTCCGTACCATGATCAGATCTTATACTCACAACATTATGGCTCATCTTTACTTGGATCTTTTTGACAAAGGCGGCAAACACTGAAAAGGTCCCATCTTTGGTTCTGAGGAACAAGGTCCATGTGAACCTGGAGTAGTCATCCACAATGACGAAAATGTACTTCTTTCCTCCTCTACTTGGCACTCTCATAGGTCCACATAGATCCATATGGAGGAGATCAAGTGGCCTTGAGGTGCTTACTTCCTTTTTGGGTTTGAAGGAGGACCTGATCTACTTTCCTTTTGCACATGCACACACAAGTTGTGATCTTTGAAGCTTGACTTAGGCAATCCGCGAACCAGGTCCTTCCTGACCAACTTATTCAGCAGTGTAAAACTTGCATGGCCCAACCTTCTGTGCCATAGTTCAGCATCATCATCCACAACACTTAGACACGTGAGATCCCCATTATGTAGTGACTCAAAATCAGCGACATAGATGTTCTTGTATCTTTTTGCCATCAGGATCACATCACCAGTCACAAGATTTGTGACTGTGCAGATTTTTGACACAAATTCTACTTTGTTGCCTTTGTCGCAGATCTGAGAGACACTCAGCAAGTTGTACTTTAGGCCATTTACGTAATACACATTTTCGATTGAGTGAGTGAGAGACTTCCCAATTCTTCCTACTCCAAGAATGTATCTCTTTTTGCCATTTACAAAGGATACACTCCCTCCTTACAGGGCTTTGAGTGAAAGAAAATAATTAGTGCTTCCAGTCATATGCTTCGAGCAGCCACTATCCACGTACCATCTTTGGCTGCTTCCTTTCACTGCTCCCTGCACAAGAGAATCAAGGATTAGACTTAGGAACCCAAACAAGTTTGGGTCCCTTGTAATGAGGAAACAGGTGAATCAAAGTTCTTTTTGTCCAAGCAGGCAATATACGTTTGTTATATGAGGGAGCAGGTTTGTTTGCAATAGTTACTTTTTCAGCAAAAACTTTATTTTTCTGCTGGGACTGAAATCTGACTTTACATGTTTCCTTAAAATGTCCAATGTTACCACAATGAGTTCAGAGCCAGTTATCAAGAACAGTAACGTACTTACTGTGTGGGTTGTAATGGAATTTTTCTTTTTAGAACTCGATTCCCTACCTGTTCCCCCCATTATTCGTATACATAGCAGTAATTGCATCGGAGGACCAGGTCCACGTAAGAGATTTTTCTAGGTCACTCTTCACTCTGACTAGTACTTCCTGAAATTGTCTGTTTTTCTCAAGCTCAACACACATATTAGATTTCACTGATTTTAGCTCATTTTCAAGCTTAAGGTGTGCCTCACTTGCAAGTTCCTTTCCCTTTTGAGTGTTCATAGGCCTACTTTCCCTTCTTAGTTCCGTAATTGTTTCCTTTAGGTCTACAACTACTACTAATAGGTTATCTCTCTCATGCTCTATGTTTGCAATTCTCTCAGTCAAAATATCCTTTTCCCTTTTTAACCTCTCAAACGTCTCTCTTAGATCAACCGCAACCACCACTAGATCATCTTTCTCGTGTTATATTTCTCCTAGTTCCGTGGTTAGCTCATTTTTATCATTAATGAGACTGTGATAAGCATCAATTAAAATATTTGGCAAAGATATAAGCTTCTTTTGAGAATAGGATTTTAGATTTCTTTGAACATCCAGAAAGTTTACCTCATCTTCATCGTCATCTTCCTCATCCTCATCTGATTTAGCCATTAGAGCAAATATGAAATCATATTCAGCTGCTTCACTTTCTACTGCCATCATAGAACTGTCACCTTGATCATCATCATCTCTAGATTCGCTGGAGGAGTCTCCCTATGCAGCAAGAGCTTGTTTCACAATATTGTCAGTGGCATCTTTTCTCTTGAACTTTTTGTCAGGAACCTGGTTCCTTTTGAATGCTTTGTCTGTGTTGTGTTTGTACTGATCTTGCTTAAGGAGAGGGAAATCCTTGATGAAATGTACTGGTTTCCCATACTTATGACATAGGTCAAAACCTCTTGGCTTGCTAGAGCTGCCCCTTTTTGGAATACCTCCATTTCTGCGAACCATTTTCTGAAATCTCTTTGTCTGGTAAGCCATATCGGCATCCTCACCACTTGAGTCATTTTTGTCTGTCTTGAGGACCAGATTCTTCTCTCTTTTGGGCTCTCTTCTCTCAATGTCCTTCTTCTTCCTCATTTCATAAGTTTTCAGATTACCAATGAGTTCATCAATGGTCAGCTTCTGTAAATCCTTTGCCTTAGTGAAGGCGTTTACCTTGCTTTCCCAGGAACCAGGTAATACACTAAGTATTCTCCTGAGAAGTTTATTCCTGGGAATGATTTCTCCCATTGAGTGAAGCTCATTGATGATAGAGGTGAAGCGAGTGTGCATGTCCTGAATGGACTCGTCGTCCTTCATTCTGAAGAGCTCATACTCAGTTGTCAACATGTCTATCGTCGACTGCTTAACTTGAGTTGTCCCTTCGTGTGCTGTTTGAAGAGCTTTCTGTATCTCCTTAGCACTCTAACAAGGTGAGATGCGGTTGTATTCATCTGGTCTGATGCCACAGACAAGAATCTTTCTTGCCCTGAAATTCTTCTTAATAGCCTTTCTGTCAGCATCGTTGTACTCTTTTCTCGTTTTTGGGATTGTAGTTTTTCCCTCCTCAACAGTTTTCATGGGAACAAAAGGTCTGTCACAGATTACATCCCACAACATTGAGTCCTCAGCCATGATGAAATCATGCATTCTTGTTTTCCACCAACCATAGTATTGATCGTTGAATTTAGGTGGTCTCAACGTTGATTGTCCTTCCTCGAAGTTTGGTGGAGCAGCCATGATGAAGATACTTTCTAGATGTTAACCTTTTAGAAAGAACTTGCTCTGATACCAATTGTTAGAAACTAAGGGTCCGCTAAACTATGTAGAAAACCAGGTTCTCTATAAGTTCCCACAGAACGCACGCACATAACAGTAAGTACATGACATAATGGGATTTTACATGGAAAACTCCCAGCTCACGGGATTAAAAACCACGACCTAACCTTGCAGGATTTCAACTTCACTACTGAGCAAACTTTAGATTACAACCTATTGTAACCTAGGAATTAACCTCTTAATCCTTCACTAACTTGTAACGACTCTATTACAAGCCACTTTGTAATAACTCTATTACAAAGACTTACATCTCGACTAACTCTAGCCAAGAGACAAACACAAGGCTTATGATTTTACAAAGATTTCCTACATAATGCTTCTAACTAAGCTAAGTAGGAATTACAAGTAAAGTGCTTTAACAAAGGTGCAACACAACTAAGGACATGTAATGACTCAATATAGGAAATTGGTCCTTCATTATGTTGTTCTTTGTTCTTGATGCCCTTGAGAATCACTTGCAAGATTGATACAAACTTGAGAGAATTTCTTGATCGATTCCGAATGTGCAAAATATTTTTATTTTGTCTTTGCTTGATGTTTGTAATTCATTTGTGACATCACTTGGATGATTCAAGCAAGTTAGATAAAGGGCATTCCCGATAAAGTTGTTTGTTGCACTATTTTTGCATTGTTGCGTGTGCAGGCAATAAATGTACAGCTGTGAAAAGTTTACTTGTACCGTCACTAAGGGAACTGGTGGTCATTTGTTCCTTCTGTTATTCCTTTGACTCTGAAGAGTTGAACCACGTCCCCGACTTGAGACTTGTTGTTCTTTAAGTACTTGAGGATGTGTAACAGGTTCCTTATGTGTTTCTTATCATTAAGTTTGTTAGATCATCAAAACATAACAGGGATACATATAACCTATCAGACGTGTAACATTATACATTAAAATGCACAAAAAAAAAAAAAAGGAGAGAGAAAAACATTATGCCTGGCAGCTGGCAGGTAAAGGATATATGCATTAACTAATTAATTTGTCGAAGTGGTAAACTTGGCATTTTTTGTGGCCCTTATTGAGATTTGATATAGACCATGGGCAGAGTGGTCGAATGCACACGCTTAAACTTGCTAATTAGCGATTAAATTTTGAGTTTTGTTAACTTTGATTAAGCTTTGGCTTTAGTTCATGGCTGCCGAAACCATGCCGTTCACATATTGACACACTAGGTACGGGCATTCTCGTGAGAAAAATGAAACACATCTCTCATCTTTGATATTCCAAATTTCTAATTTTAAAAAAAATGAATTGAGGCAATTGCCTCATTTTAACATCACAAATTATAATGTAAGATCGACCACCGCTTATATAGGATCAATGTCCTCTCTTAAATAAATTATGGACTTTGTTAACGTTCATAACTCTATCCAAATAAGTACCTATATAATTGGCCTAAAGTTGACCTTGTGCCACTAGGAATTGCTAGTTTACTTTCAGTAATATTTCTGCTAATTTTCTTCTTATATTACTATGTGATAACTTGACAATAGCACCCGCAAAAGTGGTGGATGATAAGTATCTCTTCATTCTTAACTAAAGATTTCAGGTTCAAATTTTGCGAATGAAGCGGCCTTTGATAAGAGAGTACTTTAAACCCGAAGTGAAATTCTGAACATGAACTCAAATTAATCGAGTACCAAAACGATGTTGATCATTGGGTGAGAAAAGAAAAACTTAGACAATAACATTGAAGTGCAGTTTGGGCACCCGATTAACTTCAATAATGGTTACAAATTCTATGCCAAGATATAGACAATGAATCATCTGTACTCTAAAATTATGACTTTAAAAAGTAACTTTTTAAATAATAAATTCTTCGCTGTTTATACTGCACGATTGGATAATATTATTTAGATATACATATTATTTGAAAACAATGAATTATTTGTTTTTACAATAATATTCACAATTTCAACATAAAATAAATAATTCGAAGTGTAAAATTTATCTGATTTTTTTCCAAGTGAAATTTATAGTCAAATGCAATTTAAACCTTTAATCATTTTTCTTTTAACTTCAACAATAAATAGTAGGAGTATATATTTTTTCAACTTCAATCACAGATTGTCCTAACGGAGTATTTTGAAATTTTTGATTCTTGTTCATAAGTCCTATACTTATTAGTGTTTAGCCGTAAAACGGTACATTTGAATTTATACGTGGTTTCTAGACAAGTGAACTAATTTGATCCTGAAATAATATAATAATCGAGGAAATACGTAATACTTAGCCTTAGAATGTAGATGAAATAGCAAAGAGGGTGATTCTGTGAACACAGTTTCTGAACACAACAATCATGAGATCAAAAAGCAAGAAAGTGAAGTTGTATATAGTTTTGTATAGAATATAGTATATGCTCTTGTCAGAAAATTCGCCTGCTTTACAATGGTAACTAAGCTTACTATTTATAGTTGTGCCTAGGGAAAGAGGTCCCACGAGCGTGTCCTCCTTTAATGACAATTATGAGGGTCATTGATAAAGATGTAACGGTGAATATAAATGCCAAATTCTCTGTAACGGACCGTCGCTCTTAATGTTGCAGAATATTCCTTAGTAAATGCCACCGGGCGCAGAGCATTTAAGCGGAGTGGCTATGCTCGGTCCTCAGCCATCCCATCTCAGATTCCACGTGTCCTCCTTTTAGTCAGTCACGTGTCATATCATATTTTACCCTGTACAGATAGTCCCCCTGCTTTCCGGTGATATAACTTTGTGTTACCGAAAGTTGGTAGAAACGCCTTTTTGGCGGGAATTACTATAACTCCCACTGAAGGTCTCTCACAGTTGATTAGACGCACGTCTCTTCGCATTTAATGCCCCGAATACGTGCCATCCCACAATTCAGCACAGTTTTTGCCGATTATCGAGGTAATCATGGCCATGAATTTAGCCGCCAAAATTTTACTTATACGCACCTTCCTTTTCCTTTGCGTTTCACAATTGCTTGAGCTTCTAATTTGTATCCTTGCTTTCAATTCCTTTTCTGATTTTCTTCAAACACAAAACATTTTCCATCTTCTTTTTCAATAGCTTTTTCCTCTAAACGTTCTAGTTCTTCAAAGAATAAGAACAAAACAGAGGATTTCATTCCTCCAACAGTGGGTTCCATCATCCCAAGAAGACTTAGTACTTCGAAAGATTTTGAAGAGAAATTTCTTACTGCTAACCCTCGTATATGGGCTATTAGTAGGTACCCTTCTTCCATGCGCCCTTCCAGTATTCCTGCTGTGAAGGAGGACTGCCGCTGCAATGAGTTGGAAATCATTGCTCCTGATCTATCGGAGCGAGTGACCCTTCACAAGGAAGGTTTTACATACTTTTTCACGTACCCTTTTACTTTGGGTGCGTTTTCTTTGAGCGGAGAGCTTGATTCTGTGATTGCGGAATTTTGCCTTCGCTACCAGTTGTGTTTGGCACAGGTAAGTCCTTCAGTGTGGAGGAGGATCGCCTGCCTCCGATGTTTGAGCCAAGAAACCGGAGAGGAGCTAACCTTAGCTCATATAATGAATCTTTATTCCCCCAAAATCTTTCAAGTGGGAATGATTAACCTTTACAAGCATGGCCACCATGCTTTGTTGTCTAGCATAGATGATGACAACGATCGTGGGTGGATGGAATAGTTTGTTGCAGTTGCCACCAACGACATCATTCCGACAACGGCTTCATCCTTTCCGGTTGCTTGGAACCACACAAGTAAGTTCTTTGTATAGTATTCCTCTTATTAGACATTCTTCTATGGCCATATCATCTCTTCACCCTTTGCATATTTCAATAACTCGATGGATCCCACCGGTGGTGGAAGGTTTGAACTGGTGGGTTCAGAAGATCTTGAACGTCACAATGCCCGAAAGACGTTCGTGGAAATAGCTGGCCCTTAAATATGGTTGGAAGGCCAAAAATCATGGTAACTTTAATTTACCTTGCTTCGAGTTTTGTATATGAAGAACTTGGTTGAACCCTTCTGACTTTTTCACAGAATTAGGTCTACCTGCGGGCTCTGTTGTTGTCCCCGAGAAGGACATTCTGGCTGATCCCGCTAATACAGTGAGGCTGCTTCAGGAAGCACTTACTCGAACAGGTATCTCCGTGCTTGTTTCGGGTGCAAATATTTATTTACAGAGTCCTCGAGCGGAGGATAAACAAACAAAAGACGCTCATCCGCGGCAGGGGAAAAGAATAAAAAGGCAAAGATTGATGCCCCTGAATCATCTCCGGTGGCGATGATGACTGGTCTTCCTTTTGGGCTGGGCGTAGACACCGTGATGATTGATGATGATGAAGAAGTTGTTGATGAGGGAGCTTCTTTACACAGAAGGCGATGATCCTCATCATCTCAACATGATGCTCGACCTGTTGAGATAGTTACACCAACTGAAGATGACGTCTCGACACTTTGGGGAGAATCTGATTTGGTAGAATATGCCAACTCCCGTTTTTGGGCCCCAATTTCTGCAACCGGTGCTGCGGGGCTGAGTACCAGGTCCTTTCCATCTTTGGTTGGCGAGCATCAAATAACCAGCACTGCATTTGATGCAGCTGTTTCTCACTCTTCAACTCTATCAGCTTCATCTCTACCTTCACCAACGCCAGCAACTGCTATATCATTTCCATCTTAGTCTACTCTTACACCAGCGGTTGCTACACCATCTCCATCGGCCACACCTGACCATGAAGAAGGTGTTCCTCTTCCACAGTCCCTAGTCCATGGGAATTTGGGGCAAAATTATGCTGCTCCTTCTGAAGATCTACAAAGAAGGAGGAACATCACTCTTTCGATCTCTACCGGGTGCAACTTACTATCACGGCCGGTGGAGCGTGCTAATTACCTGAAGCCTTTGGCTTCAGAAAAAGACTAGGAAAAGATTCAAACACTCTCGGGAGAGTGTTTGTTGAACAATGCTATGCATAACGCCGCAGCGGTACGTTCCTTTCTCCCTCTGTTATTTCTTCTACTTTGAACGAATGTATTCTAAATTTTACCTATTCTTATTTTATAGGCCAACTTTCTTGCTTCTGAGGGCCTTCAAAGATTGATTCGTAAGAAGGAAGAACTTACTTCTGAACGGGATCAGCTTTTGGCTGAACGAGAATAGACTGTTCTCCGCCTCTCAGAACTGGAAACTAGAGTTGCTAAGGCCGTTGTTTTGGAGGCTCGTTTGCAACAAAGCGAGCAAGAAGTGATAACCCTTAGACAAGAAATTGGGCCGCTAAGGGTTAGATTTGATGAGGCCAAGTCCAAATGGGCAAAAATCCAGAACATCATCCTTGCTGCAACAGACCGCGAGGCTGCCTCCGCTGAAAGAGTGATTAATTTGGAAGCAGACTTAAACTCCAAAAGTGAAGAGCTTGTTGTTGTGGAGGCGAAACATTCCCAGCTAGAAGAAAAGTACAGGAAAACGATCGAGCATAATAGACTCTTTAGTTCAACTGTCCGCGAGCTCGACGTTAGCCTCCAATCTGCTATATACACTCGGGAAAACCTTTCTGCCGAGGTTATTCAACTCAAATAAGAACTTAAGCATCGAGTGGCTTCCCTCATTGTTGAAAAAACTTATTCCATGTATAGCATGAGGAGAAAACCCTTGGAAGAGGCCAAAGCTGGTATCATTGATGTTGATGCCGAAATTGCTAAGGCTTGAGAGCTTGAATTGGCTGCAAACAATGGACTCCCGATGCAGTCTGATGCTCCAGGTTCTTCTAATTCCGGTTTTGAATTTTTGGAAACTGAAGAAGGATTGAAAAGCGATGAGGCCGAAGACCAAACTGGGGAAAGCGTTGAGCCATCGGCGGAACCATCTACTCTTCTCGGCAATGCAGATACTTCTCTTCCACCTGGTTCCGGAGGTGCTGCAGTATAGCTTTTTCTTTATTTTCTTATTTTGTACTTGTAACGTTTTGGACCGCTTTTGTGAATAAATACATACTTTTTGTTCAAATATCGTTTGAGTCTTACTTTCGTTTGAATATCCATGCAAGCCTTTAACTTTTACATTTGCTCAAGCATTCTGCGCATGTTGTTCAATTCGTGCTTTATTATGAGTAGTCTCGAATACCTTTTCTTTGAAGCATTTTGGTTCCGAGTATTATCCCATTTATGTGAGGGTTTTTATGAATTTTTGCGCAAGTTTCACTTTTACGTGAGGGTTTCTATGAATATTTGCACAAGTTTCCCTTTTACGTGAGGGTTTCTATGAATATTTGCGTAAGTTTGCTTTTTGCGTCCTTATCATATGCGGCTTCGGGTGTATTTTTCCCCGATGGCATTTTGGATTTTGGGCATTGATTCTTCTGGAACCAACCCTTTAACGTGAGGGTTTTTATAAGAGAGGGCACTCTTATGTTTCTGGTGCTCTTGAAGAGGACGTCTCTTGTTCATTATGGTACTAACATTTGAAGTACTTGTTTAACTTTCAAATGACAAAATTAGCTCATCGTTCAGACAAGAAACAAGATAAAAGCCAAAGGATTTTATTTTATTCCTTCTATCTTTAGAAATTATATAAGCATTTTGCTATGCAGAAAAGAAATTGCCATTACTTGTGGCTATCTTATACAACTTATTTCTACGGGGCTGGCTGCATAGTCGATGATGCATTTTATTTCCTGATTTTTGTTCTTGCTTCCCGGTTGACGTGGAAGTCAATGTTGTCGTATCCTCATATCATTCCCCCTCCCCCCAGTGTTCGAATGCGAAGAATGCGAATTGGAACACTGGAAGTCTTGTGCCTTTAGAGTGTCACACCAATGAATTGCTAGGTAATCCTTCACTCGGCAACATATCTTGTTTCCCCTTAGGAATCCATGCTATCGAGCGAAAGAATACCTAACAGTCCTCTGGCGGTTTGTGCCCGTGAACAGTCAGGTAACCTCTGCTCGGTATCAAACTTAACTTCCCGGTAGGAATTTTCTATCGAACCAAAGATTACCTAATCGTCTCTGAGTGGAAGCTTGTTCGTTTGCCTTGCTATCAAAGGTCTTATTGTTGTTGTATTGTAGTATGCTTTCTGTCACTGGCTCGTTAAAAACCTTGCCAAAAAAACCTAATTGGGATAAAAACTGAACGAAGGAAAAAAGAGTGCAGCACATACTTTCTGTTTGAGTGTTGTTCATCAGCAATAATATTTTTTGAGGTGTGCCACGTTCCAGTTGCTGGGCAACTTGTCCCCATTTTGGTTCTCCAACTCGTATAAGCCTTTCCCAGTGACATCTGAAATCCGGTAGGGACCTTTCCACGTTTGACCTAGCTTTCTTGCATTGAGCTCCCAGGTATTGTGTGTTACTTTCCTTAGAACCAAGTCTCCTACTTTGAAAAAACGGAAATTGGCTCTTCGATTGTAATATCGCTCCATCCTATGCTTTTGAGTTGCCATTCTTACATGTGACAAGTCCCTGCATCCCTCGAGCAGTTCCAAGTTGATTAGCATTGCTTCATCATTCGATTCTTCATTTGTCTGAGAATATCTCAAAGTGGGTTCGCCCACTTCAACCGGGATTAGGGCTTCAGCACCGTATATGAGGGAAAAAGGAGTTTCTCCTGTACTTGATTTGGCCGTTGTTTGGCAGGCCCATAGAACTCCGGGCAACTCTTCAGGCCATTTGCCTTTTGCAGCTTCCAACCTTTTATTAAGGTTTTGAATGATCACCTTATTTGTTGACATCGCTTGACTGTTTGCGATCGGATGATAAGGCGAGGATGTGATTCTCTTTATTTTTAGGTCTTCGAAGAACTTTGTAATCTTTGCACCGATAAACTGTGGCCCATTGTCGCATGCTATCTCTTTTGGTATTTCGAACCTGCAAATTATATTTTCCTATAGGAAATCGACCACTTCGCGTTCTCCGATCTTCTGATAAGAACCTGCTTCCATCTATTTAGAAAAATAATCAGTCAAAATTAAAATAAACCTTACCTTTTCGGGAGTTAGTGGCAGTGGTCCGACGATGTCCATCCCCCATTTCATGAGCGGCTACGGGGACAAAACCGAATATAAGGGTTCTACCGGTTGATGTACTAGTGATGTGTAGCGTTGGCACTTATCATATTTTTATACAAATTTTTTGGCGTCTTGTTCCATGCGAGGCCAATAATATCCTGCCCGTACCAATTTCGGCACCAAAGACTCTGCGCCTGAGTGATTGCCGCATATCCCTTCGTGGAATTCTCTCATGACATAGTCAGCTTCTGACGCTCCTAAACACCGAGCCAGCGGGCCTTGGAAAGATTTTCTATACAATTGGCATTTCCTGAAGCTGTAACGTGCAGTATTGGTGCATAACGCTCGTGACGCTTTGGGATCGTCACGCAACTTTCCGTGCTCGAGGTAGTTGATTATTTTGTTTCTCCAATCCCAGACCAGACTAGCCGAATTCACCTCATAGTAACCATCCATATCAAGGACTGAACTCATAAGTTGTACTACCGTTTCGGACTTCGATTCCTTTATTTCCGTCGATGAACCTAAGTTTGCTAATGCATCCGCTTTTGCACTATCCTCTCTCGGGTTATGAGTGATTGACCACTCAGGGAATCGTGCCAAAAGATCCTGGACCATTATCACGTATTGCTACATATGTTCTTCTTTGTTATCAAAGATCTCATAAACTTGATTTACCACCAACTGTGAGTCACATTTGATTTCGATAACCTCAGAATCAAGTCCCCGTGCCAATTCGAGCCATGCAATCAAAGCTTCATACTCTACTTCATTGTTAGTTAAAGGAATCATTCTGATAGCTTGCCTTAAGGTTTCCCCCGAAGGCGTGATTAAAATTATTCCGAGCCCGGACCGTTTTATGTTCGAGGCTCCATCCGTAAATAAGGTCCAAACCCTGATGTCGATTCCGAGACTATGATTGCCTCCTTAGTTGCCAGAGGTAGCAGTCCCGGACTAAAATCGGCCACGAAGTCAGCCAAGACTTGTGACTTAATTGTAGTCCTCGATTTATATTATATGTCGAATTCACTCATTTCGACGGCCCATTTGGCCAATCTTCCTGAGATCTCGGGTTTATGAAGGATGTTCCGCAAAGGGAAAATAGTCACCATAGCTATTGGGTGATGTTGAAAATAGGGCCTCAGCTTCCGAGTGGCGACTACGAAAGCTAAGGCCACTTTTTCCAAATTTGGGTAGTGAGTTTCTGCTCCCGTTAAAATTTTGCTAACATAATAAATAGGAAATTGCGTACATTCAACCTCTCGGACAAAAACTGCACTTACCGCAACTTCTGAAATCGCGAGGTAGACTAGCAATGTTTTGCTTTCTTTTGGTTTCGAGAGCAATGGAGGGCTTGATAAGTACTTCTTCAGGTCCCTCAAAGCCTATTGGCACTCCGGCTTCCATTCAAAATTGTTCTTGTTTTTTAGCAATGTAAAAAAGCGATGACACTTTTTCGACGATCGGTAAATGAACCTGCTCAAAGCTGCTAACCTTCTGTGAGTCTTTGGACTTCCTTCACGTTTGATAATTGGTCCAGGATGACGTCTATGGCCTTGATTTTGTCGGGGTTTATCTCAATTATCCTTTGTGAGACCAGAAACCCTAGGAACTTACTGGAGATGACCCCGAACGTGCACTTTTCGGGGTTAAGTTTCATGTTATGCTTCCTCAGGATATCAAATGTTTCTTGCAAATGCTTAAGGTGGTCACCTTCATTCAAAGATTTAACGAGCATATCATCTATATAAACCTACATGGTCTTTCCTATTTGCTTTTCAAACATTTTATTTACGAGTTGTTGATAAGCGGCTCTGGCGTTTTTCAACCCGAAGGATATTACATTGTAACAAGCGAAATTTGTTATAAATGAAGTTTTTTCCTGATCTTCCGGGTTTATCTTAATTTGGTTGTACCCGGAATAAGCATCAAGGAAACTTATTAACTCGTGCCCAGTCGTGGCATCAATCATTTGATCGATATTTGGCAGTGGAAACCAATCTTTCGGGCACACCTTATTAAAGTCTTTATAGTTTACACACATACGAAATTTATTGTTCTTCTTAGGAACTACTACTATATTGGCTAGCTAGTCTGGATATCTTACTTCTCTGACCGAACTGATTTTAAGCAAGCGGGTTACCTCTTCTTTGACGAATTTATTCATGGCCTCGGCAATAGGGCGCTTCTTCTGTCCTACCGGTAGTACGTTAGGATCAAAACTCAGCTTGTGCACGGCTATTTCCGTCGGGATACCTGTCATATCCTCGTGCGACCATGCAAAATAATCAGCGATAACTTTAAGGAATTCAATAAAACCAGACCTGAGCTCGGGGGTGCAGTCCTGTCCCCAAGTTAAATTTTCTTTCTAAGAATTCCTCAAACAATGCCACTTGCTCTAGTTCCTCTATCGTGGATTTCGTTGCATCCGTCTCTTTTGAAATTTGGAAATATCTCGGCACCTGATATTTCTCTAACGACTCTGCCCCTGGAATAATTTCTTCTAACTCATTAGTAGGCGTCGGTTCCTGTAATTGCTATGTCGTGCGATCCTTCCCTTTGCTACTTGAAACTGAGATTGCATTCATCTCCTTCGCTACCGATTGATCACCCCTTATCTGCTTGATTCCTTCGGTCGTTGGAAACTTCAGCAATTGGTGATACGTCGAAGGTACAACTTTTATCTCGTGTAGCCATGGCCTTACTAAGATGATGCTGTATCCCATATCACCATCCACTACTTCAAAGAGAGTTGTTTTCATTACTCCTTCAGCATTCGTGAGTAGCAGGATCTCTCCCCGGGTCGTCACGCTCGCAAGGTTGAATCCAGCGAGGAGTTTTGTTGCCGGAATAATGCTTCTGGTGAGTTTAGCTTTTTCCAGTACTCTCCATTGTATGATATTAGCCGAACGTCCTGGATCCACTAGAACACGCTTAATTTTAAAATCTAACATATTTAAAGAGATTACCAGTGCGTCGTTATGCGGTAACAACAATCCGTCTGCGTTTTCCTCCGTGAAAGTGATATCGTCCTCCCGGAGTCTTTTGATGTGAGTTATCGATAATTTAGTCTTCTTTGCCGCCGAAAAGGTGACCCCATTAATCTCGTTCCCCATAAAGATCATGTTGATCGTCTGGCGTGGGGCTTCTTCTCCTGCTTTCGAAGATTTCGCATTGTCTCTGTTGCGACCATAATTTTTCTTAGATCGATCGCTCAAGAATTCTCGGAGATGACCATTCTTCAATAGCGTTGTCACCTCCTCTCGAAGATGTCGGCAGTCCCCTATCCGATGACCGTTCGTTTCATGGTTTTCGCACCATAAATTGGGACCTCAAAGGTCTTGGGAATCGCACTTCTTTAATATTCCTCATGGCAGACACCAGTTCCACTACACTGACATTGAAGTTATATTCTGACAGCTTGGGGTAAGAAAGATCTCCAGGCCCTGACATTTGTTTATCTTGAAGTGATCTATTGTTACGACCACGATCAGTCCCTCCGTCAACGGTAAACTTGTTTGCTGCTCGAAAATTTGTACCACGGTCTTCGGTACGCTCGTAGGGCAAAAACCGACCCCTCAAAGTCCACCTATCCATGTCGTAGTCATCCTTTGATTTTTCTCTGTTCTTCTCCCGTCCTTTGGCTGATGATGTAGAGGTAGAGCCGACCTGGTCATCTTCTATCCTTATCTTTGACTCGTACCGGTTGTGAACATCTGCCCAGGTTGTTGCTTGAAATTCAACCAGGCTCTCCTTCAGCATCCGGGAAGTATATGAACTTCTTGGATTCAATCCTTAGGTGAATGTTTCAGCTTCACATTCATCCGAGACGGTCGGGAGCAACATTCTTTCTTTCTTGACTCGGGTAACAAACTCTCGTAATAATTCTGATTCTCCTTGCGCGATTCTGAATATGTCGGCTTTCCGGGCTTGCACCTTTCTGGCCCCGGCGTAAGCTTTAATAAAAGAATCTGCAAGCATCTCGAAGGAATCTATGGAATGCTCGGGAAGTAATGAATACCACGTTAGGACTCCCATCGTGAGAGTTTCACCAAATTTCTTTAGCAACACAGATTCAATTTCGTGAGGAGCTAGATCATTTTCTTTCACCGCCGTTGTGTAGGTGGTAATATGTTCCTGTGGGTATGAAGTTCCATTATACTGTGGAACTTCAGGCATTTTGAAATGCTTCGGGATTAGTTCTGGTGCCGCACTTGGCTTGTACGGTAATTGAACATACTTCTTTGAGTTCGGGCCTTTCAATATTGGTGGTGCTCCCGGGATTTGATCCATGCAGGTGTTTACTTCCCTCATGAACCGTAAAAGCTCATCTTTGAATGAATCATTCTCGTTATTAAGACCTGATCTGCTCCCCCCAACCCTATCGGAGCCAACTTCACCCTTGAGAGTGTTGTTATCGACTCTCTGCGTTGTTTGGTCTGCGCGAATAACGGGGGGAAGTGGATCGCGCCAGTTTGCATTATTCGAAGCACCTAATAGTACTTGCTTTAGTTCCGTCATAACCTGATCCTGCCGCGTGAGATGGCCTAGAATGATTTCATGTTGCTCTTGCAGGATTCTCACAGCATCCGCTACTTATTCCTCGTCAGCATCATCGGGAGTTGTCTCCCTAACCTGTCGAGGGTACCGTCTATTATGCACCAACGTGGCGTCATTCCCCCATTACGGGTGTCACTGATTGAGTCCTCGAAATGAGGCTGATCCCCTCGAATTTCAAGGTTGTGCGCATCGTTAACAGTGTTATCTGCCATTTTTTGCGATTTTTTCAAAACACGTTAGTAAAAAGGCAATGTTCAATTTAATTGCACGGCTATCTAGGCTCCACGGTGGGCGCCAAACTGTTTAGCCGTAAAATGGTACAGTTGAATTTATACGTGGTTTCTAGACAGGTGAATTAATTTGATCCTGAAATAATATAATAATCGAAAAAATATGCAATGCCTTAGAATGTAGATGAAATAGCAAAGATGGTGATTCCGAGAATACGATTTCCGAACACAGCAATCATGAGATCAAAAAGCAAGAAAGTGAAGTTGTATAAAGTTTTGTATAAAATATAGTATATGCTCTTTTCATAAAATTCGTCTGCTTTACAATGATAATTGAGCTCACTATTTATAGTTGTGCCTAGGGAAAAAGGTCCTAGGATTGTGTCCTCCTTTAATGCCAATTATGAGGGTCATTGACGAAAATGTAACGGTGAATATAAATGACAAATTATTTGTAACGGACTGTTGCTCTTAATGCTGTAGAATATTCCTTAGTTGCCACCGGGCGCAGAGCATTTAATACACCTTCATGAACGTTATCTTTTCTAGTGACAAGCAGAGTGGATGCGCGCGGTCCTTAGCTATCCCATCTCGAATTCCAGATATCCTCCTTTTAGTCAGCCACATGTCATATCATATTTTACCGTATACAATTAGTAGTATATTAAAAAGAAAAATGTCATCGGAATATATAGTAGCGAGCTAGTTTCCCTCCAAAGACTAAAGTAGGGAATAGGGATGGAAAATGAGGGAAACACAAATGAGAAAACACAAAATTGAAAGCAAGATGCCGAGGGCAACTTTTTAAGAAATTCTCAGAACTCTCTCTCTTGAAAACGCATGGCTTCACTCAATTCCAGCAACAATGGCGATTTTAGAAGTAGTAATTTGACAGATTCAGTGCCGAAGAAACAAAAGAATGGAATCGCTGGAGCTGAAGAAACCCTAGATCGTATCAGTCAGTTGCCGGACTCACTCCTTGTTCAAATTCTCTCTCTTTTGCCGACCAAAGATGCCGTGGCATCTTGTGCTTCCTCAAAAAGGTGGCGTTATCTCTGGACTTCAATTTATAACTTCCTTTTCATTAGTATAGATTGCAAGAAAGCAGAAAACTTCATGTCCTTTGTGGACCACGTTTTAACTCATTCCACTTGTTCCAAAATCAAAAAGTTCCAACTCGATTTAGGTTACACCTCTGGGTTGAAAATCAGCCAATGGATTAGTTTTGCTGTGGAAAGAAAAGTGGAAGATGTTGTATTGTGTTCATATGATGACGATCTCTCTTTTGAATTGCCTATATCTATCTGCACTTGCTCCTCATTGATTACATTGGATTGGAGTTGTTGCGTGGTTGATAAAGAATCGGTCATAGAGTGGAAGTATCTAAAGAGCCTAAAGTTGAACTATATTTTTATAGATGATGACGATATTGCAAAAATACTTTCAGGTTGTCCTGCTTTGGAAACTCTGGAGTTGTCTTCATTCGATGGTTTTCGTCGTCTAGAAATCACTTCTTCAAATTTAAAGAGACTAACGTTGGATCGCTACTGGTGGTTTTATGGCAGAGTTGAAGATCCTTTGGAAATTATTGCCCCGTATCTTCAGCATTTGGAGATTTTAGGAGATCTTGATTATCTCACGTGTAGACTAGTAAATGTCTCCTCTTTGATTGATGGTAGACTCACTTTTAGCATTACATGTATCACTGACATCTGGGGGGTTGATCCTGATGCTGCAGAACACAGTTGTGCTGATTATCATCAAAATTTTAGAAACCTTGTTCTGGACTATCTTCAAAAGCTGAGTTATGTAACTGAGCTAATAATCGGACGTTGGTTAGCAGAGGTTTGTTTTCACGTCAAAAGTCCTTATTCTCTATTTGATTTCTAGTGAAGAATTGCAGAGTGTAAACCTGAGAAAGAGAAGAGCCTTCTGAATCTAATACAATTATGAACTTTTGTATACATGAAAGTTTCAGCGACAAGATTTTTTGGTTGAGTAATTTAATTTTTATAATCCATATAGAAAGATCTTGTCTTTGCCTTTTATGATCTTCCTATCTACTCTCTGAAGTTGGATATGTTTTACTGGCAATCATTATTTTAGCAACTACATTTTGTGCATTGCTGTCCATTAAAGGGGTTAGATGGTTAGGTTGTCATAGCACTACTTTTTTTGTGGGTTATTTTTTCTTTCCTGTTACTTCTTTCTCTATCCTTTACTATTTTCTTTGGAATTATTTCATCAAGGTCGTGTTCATGCAGCAACTCAACGGAGTGTCGCTACCAAAATTGAGATGCAAATGTCTTACACTAGAGATGAATGTGACAAAGCATAATTTGTATGGAGTAGCTAGCCTTTTGCGGACCTCACCTCTTTTGGAGACACTCAACATACACTTGGGAGCTGAGGTCGTACTTTCTCTCAATTTATGTTGTGCTTTTGTGGAAACAACCTCTTGCATAAATGCAGGGTAAGGTTGTATACAGTAGACCCTTGTGGTCCGGCCCTTCCTCGGACCCCGTGCATAGCGGGAGCTTAGTGCATCGGGCTGCCCTTTCATGTTGTGCTTTTAACATCTTTGAGTTCTTAAGTCTTAACACCTCACCCATCCCACCCCCACCCTCGCCAGTTTGGAAATTTTCTTCAGGTGGATGCAGATGCATCTTTAATTATCATTAAGAATCTTTTGTCACTATAGCTTTAAATCAATTTGTCAAGGTAGTTGCTTTCTATCTGGTAAACGGGCTCGAAAAGGAACGGTGACAAACTGAACCTCTTTTTGCTGTTTTATCTACTGCTTGAGCATATTAGGAATAAGCTATTGTAATCATTTGCTGAGAACTGTTCACAAGGTTGGTGGCTTCTGAAAGTTATTCTATATTAGACACTACTGCAATGCTTTTTTTTTCTTTTGCCTTCTACGGAATATTCCCTTCTTCTGGGGACCTGCATTTGATTCTGATTATATTATCGGCTACAGCTTAATAATTTTCGCTGCCAACTTGAGCTAAGTTATTTGGCCAAAGGAGATACTATCAGTTTGCAGAGTTGGATTTCGGGCATTGTGTTTCCCAATCTCAAGAATCTTAAGGTTGTTGGCTGCATAGCGGAGTGTTTTAAGAGGTGGTTTGGAAGGGGAAATGATAAGCTTTTTGAACTTTCGGAGTTTCTACTAAAGAATGCAATGGCTTTGAAGAAGTTTGTTATCGTATCAGAGAGGAGAATCTGCAGGGAATGTTTGGAGAGCTGTGAGTCCCGATATTTATCACGATTGGCTAAGAAATTATTAGACAGCCCAACATCATCTATGAAGTTTGTGATTATTTACCAAGAGTCTGCTTCAGAATGAGAAACCAGAACTTCTGTTTCGGGGCATACTAGAAATGTCACCTCATATTATAGGCGTTTGATTTACTGCAGGTGTAATTATGAACTCGTGGCATTCCAAATGATATTGATGTTTGGTTTCTCATGAATCTCCTTTGTTTGTTGCACTCTACACGTTGCATATGTGCATGGAATTTTCTTGCTACTGTTATTTTCTTGGAACTGTCAAGATCGGCGCTACAAGCCGCATTCTATAACTGGGAGTAAGGTTGTCTTCTTTGTTTTTTTCTTGGAAAGAAAACTGTTTGTTTAAGCAAAGAATTTGTAGCCGTTGTATTTGAGGCTTAAAATGCTGTTAAATGCTTTTACCTGAGGTCGTGCTCATAATAGGACTGTTTGATTACATTCAATTGCTTGATTTTCCTGAATCTTCATTCCTCTGACAAATTTGGGGAATGTGAAAGAGTTTGAGGACTGATACTCTTCATTGTATTTCTTACAATAAATAGACACGACATAGTTGTTATAGGTGTGACTTCATTTCTTTTCACCAGGAACAGTCAAGATGTGTGTTTTTTCTAGAGTTGAGCAAACAACGGTTCTGTAGATAGATAATCAATCTCGAGCGTTGGCTAGTAAATGTATCTTCCGCGCAGGGCTACGCTTACTTTCCGAATTGCTTCTTTCGTTCACTTTTAATTGTCCACTTTTGACTTTGCACTCCCTTTAAGAAAAAATAAATGAATTTTGTATTTATAATTTTACCATAATAATGATAGCATTTTCAAAAGTGTTTGAAAATGATTTTGAAATGAGTAGTTAATGATAAGGGTAAAATACGAAAAAAAGATTCTCTTTCTCTTGATTTAGTATAATGAACAGGTAAAAGTGAAAATGTATTTTTAGTATAATGAATAAGTAAAAATAAACAGAGGTAATAATTAGTTGTACCAGTTTTGTTCTACTTAGTTGTGGTGATACTTTACCCTTATGAATGATCAAGTTATTAGGAAACTAGTCACCAAATTACTTTATTCATGCAGAGATTGTTCTTTTCCTGCCAAATGGTGTAGTACACAATACAATTGAGATGCCAAAAGAATCGTACAGATTAAATTGCAGGTAATGAGAACTCGCAAAAAGCAGAATAATTATGTTTTAGTTGTGACTATAAAGTATCAAGATCAATCATAGTATTTATGTAATAATAGTATATATTTTGTCAGCTGGAAGAAATATCTTGACCTTCTTTAATCTTAAAAAGAAAGAGAAAATAATTACTACTAATGGCAAAATACAAAGAACCAATTGTGATGGAAAAACCAAAAGAATTTTTAGAAAGGCTGATATCTCGTGACCAATTCACAACAGCAAAAAATCTTAGCATAATTGTTTATTCCTAACGAGAAAAGATTGAAATTTACCCTCCAACCATACGAAATAATTTAATTTTACCATATATTATACTTTAGGGTCATTTATATCATTGTCGTTAAAATTTTTTATTGTATTCGTCCTTGATTTTAAATCTTTAATGATGGGATAGACTTCACGTGTCAAATACTTCGGGAAAACGTCCAAATTTATCATATACTTGACTATGGTCTAAAACTATTCAATTTATTTTTCAGATTTTAGCTCCATTGAAATTAAGCGCAAATAATAATTTATAACAAAGAATAAAGTTTATATATTTCGTAAAATAGAGGAGTATTTAATGGACTGTGCCAAGTTACTTGGGACAGTGTATAAAAATTAAAGGAAATTTTACCTCATATACCAAACTATTATACCTTATTTATTATAAACCAAAATATTATTACTTATAGTTATCTTTTCTATTTTTATAGCAAAATAGTTATTTATTTATACCTTCCATTGAGGCATCAAATACACCAATTATGCTCTCTCTCTCTCTCTCTCTCTCTCTCTCTCTCTCTCTCTCTCTCTCTCTCTCTCTATAGCAAGATTCTCAATCCTCTCTCTTCTCCATCAAATCACTAGAATCGTCGGCGTCATCATCGTGGTCGTCGTCAGATTCCTCGCCGGCGTCAGAATTGTCAGCGTCATTATCCACTATTGGCTCATCCTCTTAGGCGATTAGATCTGGCCATGGCTACGCCGGAGAAGATTTGAGGGTCAGGTTTCGTTCGTCCCCATTTTTAGTTTTAATACAATGTATACAATATTTTGCTTGGCCGGAAAACGCTATCTCCGACAAACTTTCTTCTCTTCTTTGCTATTTTAGTCACATACAATGATACAAATACATTATATTTTGTACAAATATATGGTATTTTTATATGAATACATTATTTTTCGTCTGTATTTATATATTCTAAAGGTTTGTATTTTTTTAATACAACTGAATATTACTGTTTTTTGTGATTTTTTGTTGTTTGATACTGTCGAATTGAATACGGTGAATTGAATACAATGTATAATAGTGAATAATGAATATCTGTGAATTGAATACAATGTATACAATCGAATTGAATAAAATGGTATACACCCTATTTCTTGATTACCTCACTGTATTTATAAATATAGTCGTGAGAATGTAATACAACACAATAGCAGCTAAATTTATGTAGAATTGATTTTGTTGGGTTAAATTAGGAGTGATACACGCTAATTGATCATCTTTCAATTATTAAATAGCTAGATCCCCCTATTTTTTAGGCGAATTCCGCTAATGTATTCATGAATATAGTAGCGTGAATACAACGAATACAATCGCACATCTAGACTCCCCTATTTTTTTAGGCGAATTTCACTACTGTATTTATGAATGCAATAGCGTGAATACAACAAATACCACAAAATTTCAATTTCGATTCACTGGGAGAAAGTTTTTGCTTGGTTTCTTATTGAGAAGTGAAAATATTAACCACCAAAGGATATGGTGCAGTGGATGGAACTGTTCTTCTCTTAACCAGAGGTATCAGGTTCGATCTCTGGGTATGGACAAATTCTTGGTAGGGAGCACTTTTCCTCGAATGAGGCCATACGCGGCACGAATTCGGATATAGTTGGACTCCAATACGGGTACCGGACATCGAGTGGAGTCCGAACGATTGTCGACCACCAGATCCGCTGGTCTGCAATATTCACCTCGGCCCACAAGCACAAATCCATTACGCGGGATATAATCCTAAAGTACTCCAAAGACTCAAATATAGTCAATCAAGAAGGTGGTAAGACCCTTGCAGAGTTCCCCAACAACATAGAGCTTGGGAAGTTCGTTCGGATCCGGTCAAGATCTGAACAACAATGAGCACTCAACTACTAATATAAAGGGAGAAAGAAGGTGTTTCTTGCCGCTTTATTAGTAAGTAAACTTGTTTTATATCTCCTCAATAAAGGCGAAAGATCACCCCTAAAAGTAAGCTTTCTCTTATATACGATACCATACCTCATAATTTCATTTGCCTTCCTGCTTAAGGCACTAGTTCGGATGGAAACCCTGATGAGGCAGGTGGCTTAGCTAACATAGCTATTCGTCAGATTAGACATTAGTTAGAGTTTTGTATAATTACTAGTTGTTCATACACTTGTGACACCAGGTCTTGGCACACATACTAGTAGACTTTATGGTTTTGGAGTACTTATATCACTATGATTGCACTCAGTTGTCTTCGTTTTATTTATTAATTTTTCTACTCCTTAATTTCTTAATAAATAGAATTTAATTACTTGAAAGCTTATTAAAAAGAGGAATAACATGGATTAGTTCACCGTTGGCTTGCTTAGCGGCGACGTTGGGCGCCATTACGGTCTATAGGGAAAATTGGGTCGTGACAACACACAAAAAAAAAAAAATAGTGAAAACATTGTTCTGTTTTCATTTTACATTTATTTTCATTCTACAAACATACCACTTATAGTGGTGAAACTAATTAAGAGCTTTTGGTCATTGACTGATTTTGGCTAAATACAATAGATAATCTCTAAATTTTGCACTAATTTTCATTTGGACAGTTCATTCTGAAGTTTGATCTATTGAACAACTTACTTTGGTTTTCAATCACTATAATTAATTGGTCGTAAATTTAACTAACCGAAGCCGTATTTTTATGGTACTAAGAACCCGTTTGGCCATAAAAAATTTTTCACTTTTTTTCAAAATCAGTATTTGGTCATAAAATTTTCAATTTTCATATGAAGATAAATTTTGAATTTTTTTAAAAATTTTAAAAACTCCAAAAAGTTATTTTTCAAAATTTTCACAATTCAAAAGCAACCCAAAATTATATTCATGTCCAAACACAACTCTAATTTTCAAATACTATTTTTACTTGATTTCTTTTTTTTTTTTACTTTTTTCCGGAATTTTATAGTAGTTCTTATGTCCAAACGCCCACTAACTTACATGCTCTTGTCTCTTAAAAAATATCCTAACAATGTACTACTAATAATTTTCTTTACACAGTAAGTATATAAAACTTAAATCCATATTTTTTCTTTTTGGATAATTTTCATCAGTGCTAAAATGTTATTTCTGAAAAAAGAGTTACTCCATTTGCCATTTGATATATTTTAAGAATTTGTCCAGTATAATATTTATGCCGAATTGTCTTGCAAATATGATGGTCAATGTATTTATTCAGTTTCTCTGTTCAAATCTAATTAGGGTTGTTCATGACAAAAAATCGATTCAA
This sequence comes from Nicotiana tabacum, assembly GCF_000715075.1. NCBI lineage: Eukaryota > Viridiplantae > Streptophyta > Magnoliopsida > Solanales > Solanaceae > Nicotiana > Nicotiana tabacum. The sequence continues at coordinate 39,335,459 of NC_134091.1, forward strand.
ATCGAAAACCGATTAAGCAAACCGATATTTTTCTTGATTTGTATTGTTTTGATTTTAAATTTTAAAAATCGATAATATCTGATTTGGTTTTGGTTCTATTATAAAAACCGAAAAATAAACCAAACCAAACTGATAAATTATATATAAAATTTGATAACTATTTATATAAAGTATCATATCTTTTTGTAAATAATTTTAAATATTTTCTGCATTTTAATTATCATATATAGATTTTGGTTTATACTACTTATATCTTAAAAGATTCCCTAAGCCCAAAGTAATAGAAATTGGCCAATTTCTTTTCCTTAAGAGACTCAAATTCTCTAACCCTACATATCTACTTTTGCCTAACAGAAGAGTTACAAAAAAAATTATCACAAAAGTCAAAAAAAAGCTACTCAAGTTGTAAGATTATGGGCTAAAGTTTGAGAGGATTTTTATGAACGTAAGATTCTAATTTGTTACAATGAATACTTTATCATTGATTCAACAAAGTGATGTTTGTACTTTGGAACCTTTATTTTGGTTTGTTCTTTTGATTCTATCATGTACTACAACTTAGTTCACCAGGTACAGTTTTCTATCTTATATTATTGCTATAATTTTAATACTCTGCTTTATATTATATGCTACAGTTTTAAATATAAATAGTTAAAAGAACTATCACCGTAGGTATTTGAATTTATGGTCTAGTAATACTTAAAATATTATTGTATAGTGTTGTTTTTACTATTATCGACTTATCATTAGCTTATTAAGAACCGAAAATCCGAACCAAACCAACAACAACCAAACCGATGATTTATATTTAATTTGATTTGATTTTGGTTTTAAAATTTTAAAAACTGATTAAATTGGTTTGATTTTGATTTTAATAAAAAACCAACCAAACGGAAGCGTAAAAACCCCTAAATCTAATTATGCCCAAGTATTTAAAAGACAAAAACAAAGATCACAAAGTGTTGAGTGAGAGACGATTCCAAACCCTTTTGGTTCCAAAATTAAATCATGGCTTCTTCCGGCGACTCCAGCCAAAATGACGGCTTTACAAGTAGCAGCAGTAGTAGTAGTAATTTGATAAATCATCCATCTTTGAAGAAACAGAAGTTGAGCGTGACCAAAACCCTAGATCGAATTAGTCAGTTGCCGGACTCAGTGCTAGTTCAAATACTCTCTCTTTTGCCTACGGCAAAGGATGCATTCAAAACCTGTATTCTCTCTAAAAGGTGGCGCTACCTCTGGGCTTCAGTTGATAACCTCAATTTCACTCGTACAAGTTACCGGAAAACAAACTACTTCGTATCCTTTGTTGACTATGTGTTAGCTCATTTTGTTTCTTCCAAAATAAAAAGATTAAAGCTCGACTGCATTCGCCTGTCTCCATACAAGTCGCATATGAGCCGATGGCTTAGTTTTGCTGTTGAAAATAAAGTGGAAGATTTTGTATACTGGTCAAGTTCTAATAGGAACGGTTGCACATTGCCTGAATCTTTCTACACCTGTTCCTCTTGGTAACATTACATTTGAAATTTTATTGCTTTGATTCTGGAGCGGCCATTCAGTGGAAGTCTCTAAAGAGCATAAAGTTGGAGTATTTGGTGTTATCCGATGAGGATATCTTGAACTTAGTGTCAGGTTATCCTGCTTTAGAAACTATGGAATTTCAGTTGGGGGATTTCTTCGTGTGGACATTAATTCTTTAAAGTTTAAGAGACTGAATTTGTAATGTTTTTTATTTCCTAGTCTTGACAGTGATGAATCGCTGGAAATTGTTGCCCCGTATCTTCAACATTTGGAGATTTCAGGAGTTCATCTCAAATGTAGGCTTGTTCTATTGTCTATGAGCCAAGGGTCTCCCGGAAACAACCTCTCTTTCCCTTCGGCGTAGGGGTAAGGTCTGCGTACACTCTACCCTCGCCAGACCCGCTAGTGTTATTCTATTGGGTTGTTGTTGTATCTCAAATGTAGGCTTGTAGATGTGTCCTCCTTGGTTACTGCTATTCTTACTTTCCACACTCACTGTATCAAAGAGGTTGTTGTTGTATCTCAAATGTAGGCTTGTAGATGTGTCCTCCTTGGTTACTGCTATTCTTACTTTCCACACTCGCTGTATCAAAGAGGTTGTTGTTGTATCTCAAATGTAGGCTTGTAGATGTGTCCTCCTTGGTTACTGCTATTCTTACTTTCCACACTCACTGTATCAAAGACGATCCGGGTGATCATGGTGAACAATATGATGATGAGGAAGACAGTTGTCGTGATTCACATCACGTCTTTGGGACAATCGTCCAAGATTATCTTCAAAAATTGAGTTGTGCAACCGAGCTAACAATAGGAAATTGGTTTATAGAGGTTTGTTCTAACTCAAAAGTCTTTGTTTTCTCTCATTGATAATTACTCCGTAGACACTTGCAGAATATAAAACATTATACAATTGAGAACATCTGCATAAATTTCACAAACACAACAAGATCAACTACATAAACTTGTGGCCTTGTGAGACTTTTCGCAATCCGTTTGTCAACTTTTAGAAGCCTGTTATTTCTTCTATCATTCCTCCAAATGATATAATCTAGAAACCAGAATTTTTGTACATTGATGTAGCTTAAAGTATTTAGATTTTTTTGTTTTGTTTGATCAAGAAACAAGCAGAGTGGTAGAAAAAAATGTTTAGATGGTTTGATTCATCACAACACTGTCTCGCTGCGGTGGAGTACTTTCTTTTTGCTGCTGTTGCTTTCTCCATTCATTACTAGTTTCATTGGGATTACTGCACCAGGTCATGTGCATGTTGCAGTTCAAAGGAGTACAGATTCCCGAACCGAAATGCAAATATCTAACGCTAGAGGAGTTGCGTTTGGAAAAGTTTAATTTGTTTGGAGTAGCTGGCCTTTTACGAGCCTTGCATCATATGGAGACACTCTACATAGACTTTGCTACTGCTAAGATAACTTTCCTGGAACATCCTCTCTTCTTACTCTGTTCATTTTATGAAGGTTTAACACCCTCTCCCGAGAAAATACCCGACATAGTCCCTTATCTTTGTGAGTAGACTTAAAATGGCCCCTTGTATATAACTCGAGCACAAATAGTCCCTAAACTCCAAAGTTTACAAGAATGGAGTCCTTTTAGTATTCTGTTACACAAACTGTTTAATACTCCTATGATGGTAGTTGGTCACATGTGTATCACAAAAATATCCTTAACTGAAAAGATGATAGAATGAATCCCTTACCCTTGAAGAACATACCCCTTCTATTCCCTGATTTTCTATTTTCATTTATCTGGATCAACTAAGTAGTAATAATATGCAATGCACTAGCGATAGAAACCATATATAATTCGAACATACCCAAAAATACACCACACCTGCAAGTTTTACACCAGAAACAACTACAATAAATTTTTTCGTTTTAAAAAAAACATACACAATAAATTTAATCCTTCTTGATTATTGAATAAAAAATTGTTTTTTTACTTTGTTAGAATGGCATCAGAATTTAAAATGGATTTAAAGAGTGCTTTAATGTCTCGTTGATCTTCTTCCCGGACGCTGAGAAATTCTTCAAGTACAAAGACATGTTGCTGGTGGACTTGCGGTCGATCAAGTTATGACAGCAAGACAGGTTGTTAAAGGAAGGAGTAGAGAGATAAGAGGGTTTGAACCACAAGATGAGTGGAAATTTTGCCAATGTGATAATGGTGTTTAAATAGCATCCAAGCTTTAGCAAAACTCCAAGCTCCTGTTTTTAGTTAGATTGAAACTTTCCATAAGTTCTGGGTAGTTAGTTTAAGACCACACAAAGCCACTGTTGATCGTTCTGGCTAGTTAGTTAAGACCATACAAAGCCACTGTAGATCACCTATAAAGTTCTTTGTAGCAGGATATATCAAGTTGTGTTTGTTGGCGTAAATCTGACACCAAAAATGCTTGGCATGGCACAATTTTCAGATACATGGCAAGAAAAAAGAATCACCCAGATCGCTGTACCATTAGCACCATTGACAATAGCTCCTAGCGGATCTTGATCAAAATGGACACCATGTGATAAACTCGCAAAAACACATACAAAAATTACAAGAAAAAAGTTGAGGAATATATTGGGTATTTGATTGCCATGGTTTTTCGTCAAATAGGTTGACGATTGAAAGATTGGAATGCTCAAATTTTCTGTTATGAACTTATCTTAGACTATGAAATTTGAATCCATGTTGTGGGGGTACCATGATTTCATTCTTGGCTTCTTGCAGTTTGTTAGCCCCTAATGTTGAGACGTGATGGATGCCGGGCAGAACCAATGTCAAGGGCTTGTACATTGCCCTTTGGTATGGGTTCGTGTGGGTTTGACAAGCAATGTACGGAGCTGAGAGTGTGCTTAAGTCAGTGCACGGACTTGGGCAGGTCAGCTAGGCAAGGTTCCTTGAGTGATGGCAAGGCAACCTTTGATGTGGGCGACGACGATGGCAAACACATGGCATTTGGCCAATGCATGCGTACGGATCAGTGGGACGACAAGGCTGTGACGAAGGCATTGTCATACGCTAATGTGCGAGGCATGGTCAAATGACAAGGCAAGTTAAAGACAAAGTGTGGGCAAAGCTGTGTGCAAGATATGTTACAGTGGGTTAAAGTGCTTATGGTGGGACCATTTCGTGGGAAGTGCTCCACCAAACATGGCTAAGTGCTCCACCAAACATGGCTAAGTGCTGAAGAGGGACCATTTCGTGAGAAGTGCTTCATTACATGGCTAAGTGCTTGTTCATAGTGCTTGACATGTGACAAGCACTATGATGTAATTGCCCCTTTATAAATTGCCCCTTGTAATCTGCCAGTGGCAACCCCTATATATAGGTGTTGTATTTCGTTGGCTTGGGAGGAAGTCAATAGTGAGCCTTCCAACGGAGAGTCCTTTGTATATACTTCGAGAATAATAAAAGGTTGGGTGTTTACCCGTAATTGTGTTGCTTCCGTTTCAGAAGTCTGAAATAATTTTAAGTCCTAAACAGTGAGGAAAAAGTAAGACTGAGTAGCTTGAGTGTTAGGCTGCTGCCGTGCAGTGCCATTTGCGAAAAATTATCCCTGTAACAACTGGTATCAGAGCTTTGCTCGTGATTTTGGATCATGGCTGGTGGATCCAATGCAGACTTGCGTGAGCATGTGCAAAGGTTGGAGGCACTGATGGGTGTGCCTGACGACCATTTGGATTTGGACGATCTAATTACTGAGATCTATCGTCTAAAGGATGGATTGAATTAGTTTCGTGAAACTATTCAACAAACGTGTGAGGCCACGAATGTTCAAGTTGAAGATCTGAAAAACGAGAATGAAACTCTTAACTTGGAAATTGCTGTTCTTCGATGGACTTTGGCTGATCCTGGCCGAGGCAGTGAAGAACGTTCTAAGGTAAAGATCCCAGAACCGAAGGCGTTTGGTGTAGCGCGTAGTGCTAAAGAGCCAGAGAACTTTCTATGGGATATGGAGCAATATTTCGTTGCTGCCAAGATTCCAAACGGGGAAAAAGTAACCATAACAAGCATGTACCTAACGGGAGATGCAAAATTATGGTGGAGAACTCGCATGGTCGACGACGAAAGTGCGGGCAGGCCCAAGATCGATGCATGGGAGAAACTCCGGAAAGAAATGAAGGACCAGTTCTTACCTAGCAACGCGTCTTGGCTTGCTAGGGACCGCTTGAAACGTCTGCGGCAAACCGGAATAGTTCGTGATTATATTAAGGAATTCACTTCCTTAATGCTGGATATCCATAACATGTCGGAGGAGGACAAGTTGCATAATTTTATTTCTGGAATGCAAGCGTGGGCACAGAACGAACTCAGGAGGCAGAACGTGAAGGACCTCCCGAGTGCGATTACTGCAGCAGATTCATTGGTGGATTACCGCAGTACCCGAAGTCTTTCTGAAATTTCTTCTACTTCAAAACCTAAGAAAAAGGTAGAGAAGAAAGGGGAATCGAGGAAGTTCAAAAGAATTCGTGGAAAAGGGTAAGGCTATTGCTGACAGATCTGTTAGAAATAGAGGCAATGCCAACAAAAAGGGCAATGGTTGCTGGACTTGCGGTGGATCTCATATTGCAAAAAACTGCCCAAATCGGGCGAGTTAATGCTTTGCATGCAACAGAAAATAATTGGGAAGGAGAAGGTAGAGAAGTTGCTGCCTTGGTGAACCCTTTGCAACTGTTGAATGCCATCTCGTTGCTTAATGCTACAAGCAACGAGACCAACCCTCATTATTTACCGATGCACGTTGAAATGAAAATCGGAGAAAAGGGTGTGATAGCAATGGTAGATACTGGAGCTACTCACACCTTTGTCTCGGCGAAATTGGTGCATAAGTACGGGTTGAATGTGAACAAGTGTCCCTCTTACATGCAGACTGTGAATGCTAAAGCCCAAGCCATTGTGGGTATGGCTTGCAATGTTCCTATGTCAGTTGGGAATTGGAAGGGGAAAGCTAATTTGATGGTGATTCCACTAGAGGACTTTGAGATGATCCTTGGAATCGACTTTATGCGGAAAAATTGCTTTGTTCCAATGCCTCACTTGGACGGAGTGATGATTATGCATGAAATGGCTCCTGGTTTTGTGAAAGCTGTTCATCCTTATGGGAAAGAAGAAACTCAACGAAAAGCTTCATTAGTTTTTGCCATGATGGTCGAAAAAGGTCTGAAAAGGGGAGATGAGACTTTCCTTGCTGCAATGGTTGAGGTGAAGTCTGCTGTGAAGGTTGAAGTGCCGGACTGTGTCGCTCCAATATTGAGCGATTTTGCTGATGTGATGCCACTAGAATTGCCTAAAAATTTACCACCACAGAGGATTATTGATCACAAGATAGAGTTGCTGTTGGGTTCAATGCCCCCTGCTCAACCTCCTTATCAGATGGCACCAAAAGAGTTGACTGAATTGCGGAAACAATTGAACGAGTTGCTCGATGCGTGATTGATTCAGCCATCAAAAGCTCCGTTTGGTGCACCTCTTTTATTTCAAAAGAAACAGGACGGAACGCTTCGGATGTGTGTTGATTATAGGGCGTTGAACAAAGTGATTGTGAAAAACAAATATCCAGTTCCGTTGGTGCAAGACTTGTTGGACAGGTTAAGCAAGGCTTGTTGGTTCACAAAACTTGACTTAAGGTCTGGTTATTGGCAGGTACAGATAGTTGAAGGTGATGAGTCTAAAACTACATGTGTTGCGAGGTATGGCTTATATGAATTCCTTGTTATGCCGTTCGGGTTGACAAATGCCCCTGCTACTTTTTGCAACCTGATGAATGATGTTTTGTATGAGTACTTGGATGACTTTGTCGTTGTCTACTTAGACGACGTTGTTATCTATAGTCGGACCTTATGAACATATCTCACACTTAAGAAGGGTGTTGTCTCGTTTAAGGGAGTACCAACTTTATGTGAAAATGGAAAAGTGTGAGTTTGCTAGACAGGAGATCAAATTTCTTGGGCACTTGGTGAGCCAGAAACAAGTGTGGATGGACCCGAATAAGGTGCAGGTCATTGTGGAGTGGCAGACGCCTAATTCTGTGAAAGAGTTGAGATCTTTCCTTGGGTTAGCAAATTATTATCGAAAATTCATTGCGGGCTATTCAAAGAAAGCTGCTCCATTGACTGATTTGTTGAAGAAGAATGCTAGGTGGGCGTCGACTGACAAATGCAGTGGTGCATTTGACATGTTGAAGGAAGTCATAGCCTCAAAACCTATCTTGCAGCTTCCAGATTTCGAACTACCCTTTGAAGTTCATAATGATGCTTCCGACAAGGCTATTGGAGGTGTATTGGTACAAGATGACCACCCAGTGGCGTTTGAAAGCAGGAAGTTGAATGAAGCTGAGCAAAGATATTCGACTCATGAAAAGGAAATGGTTGCTGTGATCCACTGCTTGCAGATTTGGCAGGTGTATTTGCTGGGAACTAGATTTTTTGTGAGAACGGATAATGTGGCCAAGACATTTTTCAAGACGGTGAAAAAGCTAAGTTCGAAGCAGGCACGTTGGCAAGAATTTTTGGCAGAATATGATTTTATTTGGGAGCATAAGCCAGGAAGACACAACTAAGTTGCCGATGCATTAAGCCGAAATGAGGTATTTGCTGTTGTTTATTCTATTACTCGATTTTAATCTGATTTTCTTGATAAAATCAAGTCGTGTGCTGCTAATGATCCATTGTACATCAAAACAATGAATCATGTGAGGGAAGGGACGATAAGGCGGTACTGGATCGTGGACGATCTCCTCTATTTCAAAGGGGGGAGAATCGTAGTGCCACTTGGTGATGGGGTACGTCGTGAACTGTTAAAAGAGACGCATGATACTCTATGGGCTGGTCATCCAGGAATTGAAAGGATGATGGCTCTATTGTCCCGATACTACTTTTGGCCCAAGATGGAGCTTGATGTGGAAGCCTATGTAAAGAGTTGCCTTGTGTGTCAACTTGATAAAATTGTGCGGAAGAAGGAGGAGGGTTTGCTACAACCTCTGCCTATTCCAAAAGAACCATGGTAATCTGTTTCGATGGACTTTATCAGTGGGTTCCCTAAGGTCAATGTATTGTCGTCGATCATGGTCGTGGTTGACAGGTTTTCTAAATATGCTATTTTTATTGCTGCCCCTACAGAATGTCCTTCAAAAGTTACTGCTGAATTGTTCTTCAAGAATGTGGTTAAATATTTCAGAATGCCAAATGACATTATTAGTGACATGGATGCTCGATTTACAGGCCAGTTTTGGACTCATTTGTTCAACTTGATGGGTACGAACTTGAAGTTTTCAACGACGAATCATCCCCAAACTGATGGCCAAACCGAGAGAATTAACCATCTGTTGGAAGAATATTTGAGGCAGTTCGTGACTGCGTCCGTTTGAGATTGTATTGGGGAAGCAGCCTGCACGACCAGCGGCGATTGCACAACAACGGGGTAAATGTCCAGCTGCTTACCGCTATGGTTGGGATAGACAAGCTATGATAAAAAAAGCGACAGATAGCTTGGCAAAGGCTCAGAGAAGAATGAAGAAATATGCTGACAAAAATAGGCGTCCCTTGGAGTTCAAAGTGGGTGACAAGGTGCTGTTAAAGCTTACTCCGCAGATTTGGAAAAAGATTGACAGCCGAGTTAGGCATAGAGCCTTGGTTTCAAGGTATGATGGTCATTTTGAAGTTGCTGCAAAAGTATTGAAGTTTCTTACCGACTGACGTTGCATGAAAGAATGAAAATACATCCGACTTTCCATGTGAGTTTTTTAAAGCCTTATGTTGAAGATCCTGAAGATCTGGGCAGACACAAAACAAAGAGAGCTCCTCCTTAGATGCGCACTCAACTTGAGGAAGAAATTGAGAAAGTTCTTGACCACCGGGTTCTTGGGATGCATAAGAAGAATAGGAAAACGGAATTCTTGATTCAATGGAAAGGAAAGCCCGAGACAGATGCGACTTGGGAAAAGGGTGCTTCATTATGGTAATATGAACAGCAAGTAGAGGACTACTTGAAGTTAGCCTCGACGAGGACGTCGAGTTCAACTAGTGGGGGTGGTTTGTTAGCCCCTAATGTTGAGACTTGACGGATGCCGGACAAAACCAATGTCAAGGGCTTGTACATTGCCCTTTGAACATTAGGGGGGAAAGCTAACTTGGTACTCCCTTAAACGAGACAACAACCTTCTTAAGTGTGAGATATGTTCATCTAAGGTCCGACTATAGATAACAATGTCATCTAAATAGACAACAACAAAGTCATCTAAGTACTCATACAACACATCATTCATCAGGTTGCAAAAACTAGCAGTGGCATTTGTCAACCCGAACGGCATAAAAAGGAATTCATATGAGCCATACCTCGTAACACATGTAGTTTTAGACTTATCACCTTCAGTTATCTGTACCTGCCAATAACCAGACCTTAAGTCAAGTTTTGTGAACCAACAATCCTTGCTTAACCTGTCCAACAAGTCTTGCACCAACGGAACTGGATATTTGTTTTTCACAGTCATTTTATTCAATGCCCCACATCTGAAGCGTTCCGTCCTGTTTCTTTTGAAATAAAACAGGTGCACCAAACAGAGCTTTTGATGGCTGAATCAATCTCGCATCGAGCAACTCGTTCAATTGTTTCCGCAATTCAGCGAACTCTTTTGGCGCCATCCGATAAGGAGATTGAGCAGGGGCATTGAACCCGACAACAACTCTATCTTGTGATCAATAGTCCTCCGTGGTGGTAAATTCTTAGGCAATTCTAGTGGCATCACATCAGCAAAATCGCTCAATATTGGAGCGACACAGTCCGACACTTCAAACTTCACATCAGGCTTCACCTCAACCATTGCAGCAAGAAAAGTTTCATTTCCCCTTCTTCAGACCTTTTTCTACCATCATGGCAGAAACTAACGAAGCCTTTCGTTGAGTTTCTTCTTTCCCATAAGGATGATCAGCTTGGAACAAAACCAAGAGTCATTTCATGCATAATCATCACTCCGTCCAAGTGAGGCATTGGAACAAAGCGATTTTTACGCATAAAGTCGATTCCAAGGATCATCTCAAAGTTCTCTAGTGGAATCACCATCAAATTAGCTTTCCCCTTCCAATTCCCAACTGACATAGGAACATTGCAAGCCATACCCACAATGGCTTGGGCTTTAGCATTCACAGTCTGCATGTAAGAGGGACACTTGTTCACATTCAACCCGTACTTATGCACCAATTTCGCCGAGACAAAGGTGTGAGTAGCTCCAGTATCTACTATTGCTATCACACCCTTTTCTCCGATTTTCATTTCAACGTGCATCAGTAAATAATGAGGGTTGGTCTCGTTGCTTGTAGCATTAAGCAACGAGATGGCATTCAACAGTTGCAAAGGGTTCACCAAGGCAGCAACTTCTCTACCTTCTCCTTCCCAATTATTTTCTGTTGCATGCAAAGCATTAACTCGCCCGATTTGGGCAGTTTTTTGCAATATGAGATCCACCGCAAGTCCAGCAACCATTGCCCTTTTTGTTGGCATTGCCTCTATTTCTAACAGATCTGTCAGCAATAGCCTTGCCCTTTTCCACGAATTCTTTTCGGACTTCCTTCCTCCATTCCCCTTTCTTCTCTACTTTTTTCTTAGGTTTTGAAGTAGAAGGAATTTCAGAAAGACTTCGAGTACTGCGGTAATCCACCAATGAATTTGCTGCAGCAATCGCACTCGGGAGGTCCTTCACGTTCTGCCTCCTGAGTTCGTTCTGTGCCCACGCTTGCATTCTAGAAATAAAATTATGCAACTTGTCCTGCTCCGAAATGTTCTGGATATCCAGCATTAAGGAAGTGAATTCCTTAATATAATCACGAACTATTCCGGTTTGCCGCAGACGTTTCAAGCGGTCCCTAACTAGCCAAGACGCGTTGCTAGGTAAGAAATGGTCCTTCATTTCTTTCCGGAGTTTCTCCCACGCATCGATCTTGGGCCTGCCCGCACTTTTGTCGTCGGCCATGCGAGTTCTCTACCATAGTTATGGTTACTTTCTCCCCGTTTGGAATCTTGGTAGTAACGAAATATTGCTCTATATCCCATAGAAAGTTCTCCAGCTCTTTAGCACTACGCGCTCCCCCAAACGCATTCGGTTCTGGGATCTTTACCTTAGAACGTTCTTCACTGCCTTGTCCAGGAGCAACCAAAGTCCTTCGAAGAACAACAATTTCCAAGTTAAGAGTTTCATTCCCCTTTTTCATATCTTCAACTTGAACATTCGTGGCCTCACACGTTTGTTGAATAGTTTCACGAAACTGATTCAATCCATTCTTTAGACAATAGATCTCAGTAATTAGATCGTTCAAATCCAAAGGGTCGTCAGTCACACCCATCAGTGCCTCCAACTTTTGCACACGCTCACGCAAGTTTGCATTGGATCCACCAGCCATGATTCAAAATCACGAGCAAAGCTCTGATACCAGTTGTTACTGGGCCAATTTTTCGCAAATGGCACTGCGCGGCAGCAACCTAACACTCAAGCTACTCAGCCTTACTTTCCACTCACTGTTTAGGACTTAGAATTATTTCAGACTTCTGAAACGGAAATAACACAATTACGGGTAAACACCCAACCTTTTATTATTCTCGCAGAATATACAAAGGACTCTCCGTTGTAAGGCTCACAACTGACTTCCTCCCAAGCCAACGAAATACAACACCTATATATAGGGGCTGCCACTGGTAGATTACAAGGGGCAATTACGTCATAGTGATTGTCACTTGTCAAGCACTTGGCCATGGAATGGAGCACTTCCCACGAAATGGTCCCTCTTCAGCACTTAGCCATGTTTGGTGGAGCACTTCTCACGAAATGGTCCCACCATTAGCACTTTAACCCACTGTAACATGTCTTGCATACAGCTTTGCCCACACTTTGTCTTTAACTTGCCTTGGCTTGTCATTTGACCATGCCTCGCACATTAGCTTATGACAATGTCTTCGTCATAACCTTGCCGTCCCACTGATCTGTATGCATGCATGGCCAAATGCCATGCGTCTGTCATTGCCATCGTCGTCGCCCACATCCAAGGTCGCCTTGCCATCACTCAAGGAACCTTGCCTAGCTGACCTGCCCAAGTCCGTGCACTGACTTAAGCACACTCCCAGTTCCGTACATTGTTTGTCAAACCAACACGAACCCATGCCAAAGGGCAATGTACAAGCCCTTGACATTGGTTCTGGTCGGCATCCGTCACGTTTCAAAATTTAGGGCTAACAAGCTATCTCTATTAGCAGAAACAGGGTGAAGGGATTTTTTCATGAAGCTGGTTTCTCTTAGCAGAAAGAGAGGAGTTTTTTTTCTCCTGAATTTGGAAGAGATCACAGTAACTAACTGCCGTTATTATTACACGGTTTCTGTTAGACACTACCGTATGTGCTCCATTTTTGTAAACATAAGGGACTATTTGTGCTCTAGGAGTTCAGGTCATATATAAAGGATCATTTTAAGCCTATCCACAAAGAAAAGTATTTTGGGCTTTTTCTCTCCTCTCCCCTCCCTGAGAAGTTGTTTCCGAAGGAGAGTGCAAAAATGTCTTTAATGGATTTAGCTAAAGAGTAGTACGTCAGTACCGTCCCCCCCCCCCCCCCAAATGCCCTTGCTATTTTTTCAAATATTGGGGGATATTTTGTGTTCTACCCAGAAATCATAACCCAATTTAATTCTTCTCCACTGTTCCTTTGGAAGCCCTCCCCTGTTCACTTTCATTTTCCCTGTAAGTCACCCAAGCCCCAAGAATACAAGATCGCTGTGAGAATAATGCTGTCTATTGTTCAACTCGGTTATGCTTCAAGGTGGAACCAAGAGTTTGAGGTCCAAATCAAACTCTCCCCACCTTCTGATACATGCTGTTTGTGGTTACTGGGGTTCTATATATGCTTTACTAAATGATTTTGACACACAAAATCAGCAAAGTCAATTTGTTGATTAATGAAAGTCCAAGAAATTCCTTGCAATTTCAAGTTTCAAAGGAAGAGAATCAATCATCTTTTATCCTTCCGAAGGCTGGGGATTGGATTATCCTTATTCATTACAGTCCACTTGAGAGTCTAATTCTAGAGATAAAGCAGAAACAGAGATTTGGATCCATGCACAAGAGAATATGTTTTGACTTTATTGATAGCCGTATGTTCGCCAAGCAGTCTGCAGGAGGAAATGTACGTTGGACAAAAAAATAGAGAGAACCAGTTGCCGAAAAATGAACGGGAAGGGGGATTCTTTGGTGAAGAGTAAGGGGATGGAATGGCGTGGATTACAGAGGAAGAGAAATTATTTGGTACTTAGACTTTTTTGTGGAGAAGACCAATAAAGTTCCTTAGATAATGAAGTGTCAATAAGAACCACAATGAAGTGTCAATAAGAACAAAAGGGTACTTAAGAGAAATAAAAAATGGGGAGGGTGTTAACCTATTACAGTAGGACGTAGGTTAAGAGAAACCTATCTTTAATTATCAGTGAGAAGCTTCGCTTTGTCACAGTAAAGCTACATTTTAATATGGTTGGTGTTGTTTCTTTCTTCGTGGCAAATGAGCTCCGGAACGAAAAGGATTGTTGCGCGATCAATCCTTGCTTGGGTTACCTATACCATGAATTTTTATCATAGGAATAGCCATATGAATCATTCCCCAAGTACCATTAAGATTCATTGATTCCGAATTCTTTTTTCTACCAGATCTTTCTACTATGAAATCATTTTTTGTCAGTTTCTGCAATTTATTAGGCTCACCTGCATTTGGTCCTGATTATATTCTTTGTCTCCAGTTTAATGGTTTCCGCTGCCATTTTGAGTCAAGATATTTGGCCAAGGGGGAATCTATTGATTTGCAGAGTTGGGCTCAAGCTTTGAGTTTCCTAACCTCAAGAATGTTAAGATTGTAATCTCTTTAACATACTTGAAGGATATGTGGAATACTGCTTTGACAGGCTTTTCAAACTTTCTGAATTTTTGTTGAAAAACACAAAGGTTTTGGAGAAGTTCGTTATCATATCAAAGAGAAGAAAGTGGGAGAGCTGTTGGGCGTCCCAATATTTGTTTCGACTGGCTGAGAAATTGTTAGATTGCCCAAGATCCTCTACAAATACTGTAATTATGATTTTCCAGGAGTGAGCTTTCTATGATTAGATTGAAAGTAGACTAAAAGTTGCAAGTAGATTTTTGTTCAGTTCACCAGAAATGTTACCTTGTATTTAGTTTTTTAATTACTGCTGATGAAAATCTTGAACTTGTCTATGTAAAACTAATCAGTAGCTATTTGTTCCTGTTATCTTACCCTTATGACATACCAAATGCTATGGTTGCTTGGTTTATCGTGGAGCTTTACACGTGTTTCGGAGTTTCTTATTAGGCTTCCCCCCTCTAGATTTGTCAAGATTGGCAGATCCACAAGCGACACTTCTTTCTGATAATTAGGATCATGAAATGTTATGTTCTGCAAACTTTGCCCATGGCGGAGATTTTAGGCATTTCTTGGAAGGAAGAGATTTGCACTGTTTATTTATCTCAAATGATCTGTAACCAACTGTGATCGAGGCTTACAGTGCGGTTGGAATTTTCATTTATCAGGTACAGATTTGAGTTGGTCCAATAGCTTACTCTAGGGGTTGTAAAAATTTGTGGAACGACCTTGATAAAATCCCATGCAAAAGAATTAATGGCATGCCGGCAGTAATCTTCAAAGCCAATGACTATTATGGGGTCATGGTTGAATAATGCTGGTTGAATGTGGTCGGGAAAATTCCCAAGGGGAAAGCCACAAATCCGATCTAGGTGTACCATGACTCTATTTTCTTTAGGTTTGATTGTTAAGACATCTTTCCTCACCTGATGCAAATAAAGCTAAATTTCCATTCTTCTTAGTCTCTTTGTTGTGGCTTTATAATGGCTTCTGGTGCCCGGATCGTAGTCTACAATCTCTAAAGCTTTATTAAAATCTTCGTTTCTTTTAGGGATGTTTCACAAAGATAGCAGCAATATGTAAAAGAGTTATATTGCATCTCTCTCAGTATGTAACAAAGTTTATATTTTAGATGTGTACATCAGCAAAGCTAATTAAACTAGCTAATGATGATACTACAGACCAAACCCAGCATTTCTGGACCCAAAAGCCATAAATGGAATCAGTTAGTTGTCCGCCAGTAAATTGACGAATATTGCCTCAGTCTATCTGCACTTGTTCATCGTTGATAACAATATTGGATTTGGGGATCTATTTTAATCTCTTGTGGCTTGTGCAGGCTAGTAAATGTATCCTCCTTTGTCAGTGCTACGTTTACTTTCGACTTAGTTGTGGTGGCAGTGCGCCCTGATGATTATCAAACTTGTGCACGATTATCTTCAAAAGTTGAGTTTGTGCAAACAAGCTAACTATCAGAAATTGGTTTACAGACCTTTCATTTCTTTAATAAACTATGCTAGGAGTTGAAAACTTGCAAATGTCACAAGACTTGGGTTTTGCAACATCCATTTGACCAACTGTAACCTCTACTGAGTAATATTGTTCTTCACTTTTGTCTGGAAAGGGAACAAATCTCAATTATCGCAAACAACATGTAAACTTAAAACTTAATGTATATACAATTAATTATGATATGCCATAAATCAACCAGGATCTTGAACATGATAATCTTACAGAGACATGATGCATAGTACATACCTAAAGCGGAAGGCATCATCTCGAAGCCGAAGTGCAAATTGAAATTGGTTTCTCGCCCCTTGCCCTAACTTTCGTTACCGCCATCTCTAGTGATAGAAAAGAAAGAATAGAATACGGTAATTCTAATGGTGGGGAGAGGAAAAATTTATAGAGGTTTTAACTTAATCCGGTATGTCCATCAAGTAAGCAATCGAACGGACGAGATTTATTTATTATTAAATATTAATTACGAGCTTTATTATATTGGGCCATACACATAATAGGAAAAAATCTAACATTCTCCCACTTGACCCAATAATCACATAACATTAATATTTAATATAAAACACTAGTTGTGCATAAACAAATCTCTTTTATGATGTCCATCGTACATATCATAATACGGCAAACTGCTAAATGTGAGTTATGACGGTTATACATATAATTTTGTCTACATACTCCCTTTCATATACTACAACATTAGCAACTCATCGTACCAGGTCCATAAGCTATAAAATATTATGGTCCGCTATAATGTCTCATTGAGACTTATCTTGTAATATCTGAAAACAATAATATGTACATCATTACGAGAAACAGGAAATCACTAATGTATATCATAAACATATAAATGAGCTCAGATTGTCAAAACATCATAAATACAATCAAAACTCATTCTATGTACATGTTCTTTAAATATCTTTGGTTGTAAACCTTTTGTTAACGGATTTGCAATCATGAGATCGGTTGTAATATGCTCAAGTGACACTATTTGTTTCTGAATTTCCACCTTGATAGTAAAGTACTTTAAATCCATATGTTTGGCGCCTTTGGAGTACTTATCATTCTTCGAGAAGAATATTGCTGCAGAATTATCACAGTAAATTTTCAGTGGCTTGGTAATGGTGTCGACAACCACAAATTCTGCTTCCATCGTGGATGTAACAATTACAAATTGTTTGGCACTCTTCCACGATATTGCTCCTTCGGCTAATAGGAAAATAATTAACCAAATGTGGACTTTCTAGTGTCAATACATCCAGCGAAATTTGAATCCGAGTATCCAACAACTTCTAAAAGCTTGGATTTCCTATACATGAGCATGTAATCCTTCGTTTCTTTTAGGTACCTCAAGACTTTCTTTGCAGTTTTCTAGTGATCAATTCCTAGGTTACTCTGATATCTTTCTAGCATTCCGACCGCAAAACTAATTATCCAGTCTTGTGCTAGTCTGAGCATACATCAGATTACGAACAATAGAGGAGTAAGAAATTGATTCCATTTATTTTCGTTCTACATTATTCTTAGGGTATTGCATGAGACTAAATTTGTCCCATTTTTAATTGGAACAATTCCTACTGAATAATTGTTCATGTTAAATCTCTCTAGAACTCTTTTGGTATAGCATTTCTGAGACAATCCCAATAATCCTTATGATTTATTACGGAATATTTCTATTCCTATCATATATGATGTCTCACCCATATCTTTAATTTCAATATTCTCAGAGAGAAAATGTTTAGTCTCACACAATATGCCTAAATCATTAGCAGCAAGTAGAATATCGTCAACATATAGAACTAAGAATATAAACTTGCACCCACTGATCTTTTGGCATATACACCGATCAACGGTATCTTCCATAAATTCAAAAGATGTTATGGTATCATTAAACTTTATATACTATTGTCGTGAGCCTTATTTGAGTCCATATATTGACTTCTTCAGCTTACACACCATTTGACCTTTTCCTTTAGTTTCATAACCCTCTGGTTGGTCAATATAAACTTCTTCCTCGATATTTTCATTAAGAAAGATAATTTTCACATCCATTTAGTGTAACTCTAAATCATAATGAGTCACCAAAGCCATAATAATTCTTAACCAGTCTTTCTTAAAGATCGGTGAAAAGGTTTCTTTATAATCAATGCCTCCTTTCTAAGAAAAACCCTTGCCAACAAGTCTGGCATTATATCGCTCAATATTGCCCTTTGAATCGTGTTTAGTCTTAAAGACCCATCTACACCCGATTCTCTTAGTACTTTCTGGCAATTCAACGAGATCCCAGACTTTATTGTATTCCATGGATCTTAACTATGTCTTTATGGCATCAGTCCATTTGTCAGACTCGTTACTTTTAATAACTTGTGAGAATAAAATCGGATCCTTATTAAGACCAATGTCAAAATCTGACTTTTGCAAATAAACTACGTAATCATCTGACATAGCCGACTTTCTTACTTTTTGAGAATTTCTTAACGGCATTTTTTGTGGTTCACTTGTGTTAGATATTTGTGAGTTAGTTTCTTCATGAAGTGTTTCATCCAAATATTGCTCGGTGTTGTCAAAGTGTTCTTCAACAACTGGAATAATATTTGGTATTTGTGTGGAAAAAGGCACATTCGTGGGTAATGGAATATTGACCCTCACCTCTTTTATTTCCACATTTTATTTTTCAACACTCCTACTAGCTTCACCATTCTCAATGAATATTGTATTACCGGTTTCAATAATTATCGAACTCTTCATGGGCAAAACTCTAAGAAGAACCTTCTCGCCCTCCATGAAACGAACCTTCTGGTCCGCATAAGTATAACCTCTAGAAGAGTAATATGCCAGGAAAGAGAACAAAACACAGTTATCGCCAACAACAAACACATTCTGAGAATTAGCAACAACCGGAATGTCTTTGCATTTTCTGTCATCTGATCTATAGCTAATTCCTTAGAGCTATGAAAAATCGAGAGGAATCGTTTTGATTTAGTGGTAAAAGTCTAGTGGAAAAACTTAGATGTAAATGTTCTTGAATGGTTTAAATCCACGGCTTGTCTGTGATTTTAAGTAGTATCAATCATTAGTTTAGATGATAATACATGGATGTGCAGCTGAAATTTCTCGAAATTATATAAATAAAGTAACCTTAACTTTGGCACTGAGTGAAAACTATATTTAAAGACTATATCTCCTTAAAGCCTTTCATGGAGACTATCAATAGATAGGAAGTCTAGCCTAGGAGTATGATAAGTGGCTAGTAGTTTTAGGATAAAATTAGTTAGGTTAGTTAATAATTAGTTACTCTTTTTTAATTTAAATTTTTAAGGTAATTATTTATAAAAAATGAGGAAAAATATATAAATAAATAACTTCAGTATAGAGGTATAAAAAAGGAAAAGAATAATTTATTTTTTGAGATGAGAATTTTTTGAATAATAATTCATATGATCATGCTATATGGATAAGATCACGTAATTAAAAATATTATTATAGATAAAACTAAAGACAAAAACATAAACAATAATTTCAAGAAATAAATAAAAATATAAAGATATAATTTAAATTCTTATGTATTAATTTTAAGAGAAAAATTAAAGTTTCATATTAAATACAAATATGAAGGAGAATTTAGTTTAATTGCTTATTGAAAATAATACACAAATAATTATTATTATTATTATAATTATTACTAGATTTATGACATAATAAAAGAACTTTTCTGTTCAACATTTGAACTAATTCAACACCATCCATTTAGAAAAATAATACAATAATATTCGTATTATAGATAAACAATAACAACATTGTAAACATAAATGAAAAAAATTAAACTATTATAGATCAAAAACTAATGCATAAAGAGGACAATAGATATAATGTGATTCTATCCACACTTTGAATTTATTTGATAAAATTAAGTAAACAAATAATACTCAAAAATTTTATAGATAAATGTAAATAACGAAATAATTATGAGAAAGTCATACAAAATAAAGTCAAGTTAAATTTTAAGAGTAATAAAAAATTATATTCATCATATTATATTAAACTGCTAATTTACTAAATATTCATATAATATTAAGTAAGGATAATACAATTAAATAAGCAAGGAACCAAAAAAAGAAATAAACTATAAATTTGTGGGAAAATATAAAAATATAAGACTAATAATCAGAAGTATGATAAGAAAAGTCATACATATACACATAACTAAATCATAATAAACAAAGAGTCATAAAGGAAAAATACTAAGAAAAATTTAAGCGATAGTGTTAAAATGTATATACTAATTTTCTCCTTATACTTTTGATGAATTCAAAATTATAATTTAGTAAAAAGAATATATTAGTACATTATTTAATTTTTTAATAATGAGAAAACTAATCAAATATTACAGTAGAAAAGAATGTACGAAAAGAGGGGGATAAAGATAATTTTAGGATATTTATATTTTGAATTAATTAAAAAAACTACTAATAAATAGATAGCACTCAAAAAAGATAAATTTAGACAATTGAAGAATATTGAAAAATATAACATAAGTTTAAAATGAAACTATACTCAGAGTAAGAAAATATATATCTATGTTATATTTAAAGAAAAGTAATATCAAATATTAAGCCAATTGGCATGTTAATAAAAGGTCATATTAGCAAATGTACAATACTAAGTACTTGCAAATTTAATAAAGAATAAATAAGGAACAAATAACTTATTTGATTACTATATAATATGTATTCTTTGATTTTGTATATATTTTATTATACTTTTGCACACTGCATTGAAAAATTTAATAACGACTAATATTTATTAAAATAATATGATATATCATATTATCATTTTATAAGATTAATATTCTATCAAATAATCACACATCGAGCGAGTTCTAACACTACTTTGATATTAATTTTTCATGGCAATAGTTTGTTGCTTAACTCTCCCGTAACAAAGCTTTTAACAATTACAAGATTTATTCTTCAAGAGAACTCAAATAGATTCTCAAGATATAGCCATCTTTCAATTTGATCCATCTCCTCTTTTGGATGGTGTATCAAGTACAATTATCTTTACGGATTAAGTAATTTTTAATCGTTGGCATAGATCCTAAAGAGATATTATTTTCTTATGAATACTTGAATCGAGATCGTTTGGCTCAATATTATCCAAATTTTACTGAGAGAGCATCCCTATTTCTCACCTTGAATTGGTCAAAACCAAATAGTCTTCAAACATAATTAGGATATGGATGCTAATACAAAACAAATATTGGCATGAAATAAAATTTAATTGGAGAAATATGATTCATATAGCAAATCAACTCGTTTGAGATGAATTTAATTTTTTCGGACCGATTGAGATGAATTTAAAAGTAAAAATCAGTAGTATAGTCAAACCTCTCTATAAAAGCCGTATTTGTTTCGATATTTTTCGAATGTTGGGTATATATTTGTCACGACCCAAAATCCCTCCTCATGAGTCGTGATGGCACCTAGTCCCTAGGACTAGGTAAGCCTAACACATAGAGAGTTATTTAACAGATTTATACGAATCAACCATTTAACATGAACCAAAAATTTCTATATAAAGCCAACAACCATAAGTAGTTGTACAATATCCCAAAACCCGTAGTACAAGTCATAAGCTATACTAAGTTCACTAGAAAATCTCTAGGTACAACTGTTCCGGAATAGAAATAAACAGTACAAAGTAAGATTTTAGAAGGTGACTCCGAGGTCTGCGAACGCGATGACAGGTATACCTTGAAGTCTCCGCCGCAACTCACAATCAGCTAACTAATGACCAGTGCATTCCGAAATACCTGGATCTGCACAAAAATATGCAGAAAGTGTAGTATGAGTATACCACAGCGGTACCCAGTAAGTATCAAAATTAACCCCAGTAGAATAGTGACAAGGAACAGTCAAGACACCTACTATACATAATAACATGTACAAGTACGAATATGAAACTAACAAGAAACAATATCAATATAAAGCTAAGCATGGTAAAAGTAATAAAACAATACTTGCAATAGAAAACTAGAAGCAACAATTAGCAACCAGGAACAACAGGTAATAACACCGTAAAGTAAGCAGAATACAGTTAAAGTCCGGTGAAACCAAGGGAAAACATGTAACAACCCAATAGAACAATCACTCTCACACAAGGTTAATACAAGAATTTTCCCGAGGTACCACACCTTATAATCACAATCACGGGTCTCAAATCACGAACCCTAATCAATTGGCATCTTGTGCACACATTACAAATCACATTCGCACGGACAACTCATGTGTTGCACGGATAACTCACGTGCCAATACCATTAATACCTCATATCTGCACGGACAACTCATGTGCTAAGAGAGTAAAAATATCTCATATCTGCACGGACAACTCACGTGCTAGCAGTAACGATAACTCATAACCGCAGAATTCTTCGTCCATGAATTTTATGCCAATGTCGCTCATATCAAGAAAGGGACGAAGGTGACCAAAGTGCGCAACCTCAAGGTGAGGTTTGATCAGCATAAACTAAATGCGTATTTGGGCTTTGAAGATGTTGAGCCCAAAGAATATCTGGAGAAATGCGCATTGAAGGATAAAGTCTGACCTTGGTTGGCTGAGATTCTAGCACCACCAGGGCCACCACCACCATGGATCGCTGCTAGGGTTCCCATCCACCGGAACACTTTAAGTTTTGAGGCAAAAGGGTGGCAAACCTTTGTCTGCAGTAGACTGGATCCAAGCCAGAACGAGACTCACCTTCCCATCCATCGGGTAGTGCTTGTGGCTTCCATCATGGCTGGTTACCCAATCAATGTGGGTGCCGTAATTTCATCTAACATTTCAATGATCGCATGGCAGGACAACTCGGCCTACCCTTATCCAAACACTATCATAGATTACCTCACTGATGCAAAGGTAGAGACGAGGGATTTTGACACCAAGGTGAAGGAAAAGAAGCCCTTCGATTGGTATTCTATGATGGATACGAGCAACCCTAAGAAGAAAGTTCAGCCTTCTATCACCACATGCCAGTCTGATGAGCCAACAGTGGTAGCTTCTGAGGCGGCTGATCTTCCATCCACTTATGTTGAGCCTTCCACTAGTTCCATTGCTATGCCTCCACCATCATCTTCAGCTCCTACCACAACCTCTAGAGTTTCTCTAAAGCCAGTGCCCATGCCCACAGTTCCCCTATCTACTCTGCGAGTCTCCCAAATATTGGCGAGTCTCAACAACTGGATGCAGACAACTACTTCTAAGATGTCTAACTTGTCTAGTACTGTTGTAGTGCAGTCCACTTCTCAGGCACCACAGGTTCCTTCTGACATTGATGAGACACTGAAGAAGATTTTGGAGAACCAGAATGCAATCATGGATACATTGGTATAACACAGGTCAGTGATTGAGGAGCTGGGAAAGGAAGTAAAGAAGATGAGAAAGTCCCATGTTAGCAAAAAATCAGTGGACAAGCTCCGGAGGGAGGTGACTAGACTTGCTACAGTTGGCGACCTTCCCTTTGACATGCTGCTTAACCCGTACCAGTCCGCCCCAGTCCTTCAGCACCATCTGCATCGGTAGCACCAGCTGGCCAGTCTGACGAGCCAAACTTTGCTGCCGACACTGCTAAGGCAGTGCGTGAGATGTTCGCCAACCCAGCCACACCTAAATTTGATGATGATGAGATTCAGTTGGCTGATCCTGAGGGAGATGACATTGCTGGGGACACTGAGATATCCAAGGATCCATAGGGATTTTTCTTCACCGTCTCATCTTTTACTCTTATTTTGCTAAGCACTTGGATAATGCTTACTTTTATTCGGGGTGTGGGGGAGGGATGGAGTTTATTTGACATATTGGTACACTTTGATACATTTGGTCTGTAATAATTTGATGATACTCTTTCTATTCTTATTTGTATTCAAAAAAAAAGGAAAAGCAAGTACATCCTTAACGGCCTCTATTCCTGATGTGAACAGGCGCTTTCTTGGAACTTTATCTAGCTTCTCTTTTTTCTCTTATGTATATTTATCTCTCTTTAGTAGTTTTTGCTTATTAGCTTCTTTATTTGTTTTCTATATTAGCTTTTGTTTTGTTAAGTAGCTTCTTTTTATGCTTTAGTTAGAAAAATAAGCCTTTGGTTTTCTTAACGTCACAGTTCTTTCCAAAGGTAGTTGTTGTGTGAACTAGGTGACTCGTCCCAACGATGGATGGTGTGACAACCTTCTTAAGGGAATGAGTCTGTTTTTGTGTTTAGGTAATAATAATAGTAGTAATGAATAAAAAGATCTAATCAAGTCATGGTCGAAGAGTCAACTATACTTCAATTGGTACCAACACACTTAACTACGTGCTTATGGTAAGAGACAAAGTTTTTGAAAGAAATAGCTCTAGTTAGTGACTTTGTGACTCTTGAGTTGACTTTGGCAACTATTGGGTGGTTTAATTGGACCATAGTGATCTTTAAACTTGAATGTGGTCATTGTAGTCCCTCGACTCTATCCTTTTTTATAATCTAGTTGTGTGAGGGGTGAGATGAATTGTTGTTAGTCCAAGTATCCGTGAGAAGGGTCTAGAACTTGCCCCGAATGTGTTTCAAGGAAAAATCCTAAGTTTTGCTTGGTTTGAGAAGTGATTGTATGCTTTCCTTGGCCCGTTTGAGCTTTCTACTGCCAACCAATGCCGTTATCCCTAGTCAACCCCTTTGAGCCTCTAGTCTTTATCATTTGATAACCATGTTATAAGCCGTTACCCATTTGTCGTGGCCCTCTCTTGGAACCCGGACATTCCTTAACACTCTTGTGAAACAAGTGACTTAAAACATAAGTTTGGGGGAGAGATAAGGAATTTGAAAAAGATATCAAGGCACAAAGAGAGAAAAGAAAGGATCTCTATGAAAAGAGAAGACAAGAAAATAAAAGAAGAAAAAGAAAAATACAAAACGTGAATAAGTGGAAGGATTGATAGTCTCAAAAAGAGGTAATGATACCTAGCACGAGCAATCAAAAAAGGGAGAAAAAGAATGAAATGAATAAAAAAGTCTCTCTAATCCCCAATGAAAAGAAAATGCCTCTAAGAATTGGCAATTGTGAGCCGAGAAATGAAAGTGTGGAGTGCTTAAGGAAAGGTGCAACCACTTACCCATATGGTATCATACCCTAATCGAAAAGCCTTCATTATAATCCGAAAGAAGTTCTACTTGATTTCAAACTGAGTGAACTTACATTAGTGGCGATCTACATGAGGAGCAAGCCTATGGTACTTGAAGGCGTGCTTGTGACATTCTCTTGTGAGAGACGAGTGAACCTTTCATGAATCTTATGATTGAGTGCTAATTTCTTAAGTGAGCTTGGCAAATGGAAAGTAGAGGAGGAAGAGTTTGGAGTTCACCATGATCTACATGATAGAACAAGAGTCCTTGATGAGTAAAGTCAATTCATGAAGCTCAAATGTCACATTAGAACTATATGTGCATGAATATTTGACGTGCCACCTTGTTGATAATGCATGAGTAGTGTGGGTAATTGTTGGTCCCAACTGATGTGTGAATGGCTCACCTTTGACTTACTGAAATGACCCTTAACTCTAGGAGGTGGGAACTAACTTATTTTCTTGAAGACAAGCCAAGACTTAAGTTTGGTGGAGTTGATAAGTGGGGATTTTGACTACTTATTAGCACCTTTTTGATTTTGTTTTAGTCCGAAAGTATTGACTTATGTTCCCAAAATTAATGAAAGTATGCAAATTGTAGGAATGTTGGAAGTTTGGTCTCCCATGATGAAATCCGACTAAAAAGAAGTGTTCAGAATCACAAGGCAATAAAGAGTGCAGGATCAAAGAAGTGCGGTCCATAGAAGGATTTCTGCAGCCACAGAAGAAAAGTACGAACCGCAGAATCCCATCTGAAGCCGCAAACCAAGTGAAAGAACCAACAGGACTTTGGCCAATGTGCAGACCGCACATGAATTGTGCGGCTACAGAACAAGGTTTGCACTGACAAGTGATCCAAAGTTCAGAGAGTGTGCAAAAGACCAAGACCTAAAGCCTTGCTGAAGTGTGGACCGCACAAGAATTGTGCGGCCGCAGAAGATGCTTCGCAGCCGCAATCCAGAAATGTGCAGCTGCAGAATCCAAGCTCCTGCCAACTGAAGAAATCTGTGGACCGCACATGGAATTATGCGGCCACAGAACCTCCTGAGGTGCATTTTTGTCAGCGAATTTTGGGCCATTATAAATAGACGAGTTTCACATTTTTAGGTCAAGTTTCGAAGTTTGAGCTGCTGTAGCCGTTACATTTTGCCATATTAGGAAGTTTGTGACTATTTTAGTGTTTAAATATTATATTTTATCATTTTAATCTTAGATTATGAGTTTAATTAGCATTTCTTCTTTATTTTCTTCAATTCTCACTATGAGTAGTTAGATTCTTACTAGGGTTATGATCCAACCTTAATGTGTAAAACTTATGGGTACCTAATTTAATGTTTTTTTATTATTGGATGTTGATTATTTAGCTTAGTTCATGCTTCAATTTTAGAATTAATGGTTGCAAACATTGATTCATGCCTTTTTGACTTACTCTCTACTTGAGAAATAAGGACCTCGTCTCGGATAACTTGGCTAACAAGGAATTGGGTTAATTGAGAGTTTGATTAGCCTACTTAAAGGGTTCAAACTAGAGATAGTAAGAACCCGACTTGAGCTCATACCAACTATTTTGTTTGATACCCATTTGGACTTGAGAAAGCCAAATTGGGCAAAATCACTCTTTGACCGAGAGGTATTGAGTGGGTAACGTAGAGTTGAGAGCTATAATACACCCCAATCAATAAAACAAGTATTAACGTATTTAACCCATTAGGCGAACACCTAGGTTATGGTCACATCCTTAGGCTTTTTAACTATTTGAAAAAAGACCAAAAACAATCATTCGCTTCTAGATTCTTATCTTAGCTTACAATTGTTAAAGTAAAAGTAGAATTAGAAATCAAAACCTTTTGTGGAAGTGTAAATTTAGTTAATTCATTCGCCCTCGTCAAGTGTATACTCCTAACACCCATTGTAACTTTCTGTGAAAATCGACCCCGACTCTTGTTGGGTACTATTCTTCCAACGACCGTTTTCACTAACTATTGAGTGCGGATTGGACGTAAAAAAACCTCCAAATCAAAATTCAGCATACATCTAAGTTTAAAATCACCATACGAAGCTATTGGAGTCAACAAGACACCATTCCGGAGTCGTCTACACAAAAGTCAAACTCCGGTCAACTCTTGCCACTTAAGCTTCTAAAACGAAATTCATTCTTCCAAATCAATCCCGAATCATCCAAAAACTGAATACGGCCACACACAAAAGTCATAATACACAATCCAAAGCTACTCGAGACCTCAAGCCACCGAACGGGACGCTAATTCTCAAAACGACCAGTTGGGTCGTTACCTTCTCCCCCTCTTAAACAAACGTTCGTCCTCAAACATGCCAAGAGTCTTTCCCAAGCCATCAAATCACGGTACAAACTTACCATACACGTAACCACGAGTCATCCTACGTCACCCCAATCCATATAGTCCCGACAACATCATCTCAACCGAAGATTATTCCCGCTACTCATGACAATAAGCCTTAGAATAAAATTTACACATCCACTAAGCACCCTATCATCACGCAACCACTCTGTAAAATCCTCAACTAGCTGCAAAAACTCATGCATATATCCACAAGATACAACCACGCGCCATAACACATCACCCATATGCGTATAGCAACAACTCTGGCCATAATAGCTACCCATTACCAAGTCCGGTACCGGCAAATAGTCTTATATCGACTAGAACCTTGTTCCAAACCTTTACAACACCGACCATGATGCAAGAAACATTTGAAACTCATAACTACTCACCCGATCAACAAGCTACATCGAATGCCACCTATGCGCATACATCGCAATCCAAACCCAACAAGCACAAATCGAATATGACTCAATATGAAAAGAGTAACACATGAGAAGACCGTCAAACAAGCCAAACAGGCACAACTCCCCACCGATACCAATCTGCGGATCTGATCCACAAGGAAGAAGCAAGACACTCGTAACAACCACAACAAATCTTACTTAATATGACCTCACAGCGGCGCATAGCCCGACACTCACACACTCATTCATAAGGAACACCAGGTCCCCATCCTCCACTTGAAATCACTAATAAGGTAAACATTTCAGCAACTAAACCATTCTACTATCTCAACCTCGTAGAACCAAAATCAGTACATGTAATAACTTCCCATACCTGTAGAGCACCCAAACCATAAGTCGAGCCAAACCATCCAAAGATCACATCAAATACTACCGTGTTTAACTAACAGAAAGTCTACCTAAGCCTCATGACCCTCAATTGCAACCAAACAAGGACGATAGACATGGGCTATCATAATAGAATTCCCCAACTGGCATGAACACATGAATATAGTACAAGAATCACAAAACACAACTATATCTAAAGCAAGGTAGGATGAAATAACACAAATGTATCTCTATAATCAATCGAAATCATACCTGTAATGACATCATCTGGTGCATCAACCTCTGCCCAACCCGAAAAATCTTAACAATAGGCTCGGCCTCCCTCTCTAGGATGACCTTTACTCACCTGACCTCCACCTCTAGCTGGCGGTGTAATTATAACAGTATCTGGAGTAGAACTCATAGCATGAATACCCCCTATGACACATATGTCTAGAGTCTAGGAAAATCTCTCACCATGTGGCTGGTATCTCCACACTCAAAGCAACCTCTCCGCTGATGTAGATATGGAAGTTGTCTGGTACGGGTACTCTGGGACCCATGGATATCTGAAACACCGCGTGAAGCCTGAAGTGCAAACTGATATGGCTGACCTACAAAACTTCTACCATGACGTACCCTGCCTCCAAAATAGGGATCGGTAAATCCTCCCGGTCCATGAGGCCTCTTAGCCTCCCTGCCCTTTCTCTTCTGACCATGCATACCCTCTAATTTGCGAGCGATCTCTACCACCTGCCGAAATGGAACATCTATCTCTAACTCCTAAGACATGCTGAATTGGATACCATAACTTAGCCCCTCAATGAACCTGTGGACTCGCTCTCTAACTGTAGAAACCAAAGCAGGTGCATGCCTGGATAAATCATTAAATCTAATAGCATACTCCGACATTGACATAGTATCCTAGCACAGCTTCTCGAACACCGAGCGCCATGCATCCCGAAGGGTTTGGGGAGCAAACTCTCTCAAGAACATCTCTGAAAATGGAGTCCATGAAGGTGAAACTCCATCGGCTAGGCTACCCTCCTTGTAAGCCCGCCACCACCGATACGTCGCTCCCGATAACTGAAAAGTAGTAAATTCAACCCCGCTCGTCTCCACAATACCCATGGTGTGGAGAATACGATAACACTTCTCTAGAAAACCGTGTGCATCCTCTGAAGCTAAGCCACTGAAAGTACAAGGACGATACTTCTTGAATCTCTCAACTCTCAACTGCTCCTCCTCAGATGCCCCTGGCTTGACCTTAGGCTGAACCAAAATAACAGGTTGTGCTGGCATGACACCCGAAACTTGACCAATATGGACCCGCCGCTCCAGAGGGCGGCAGGAGTCTGAGATCCTCCCCCAGTCTATAAAGTAGCTGGTGCAACCGGAATCGATCCCGCCTGAGCCAATGTACCAAACAGGCTCAGGAACTTTGCTAAAGTCTCCTGAAGTCCCGGGGTAGCAACAGGCACCTCCAGTGCCTGTCCCCCACCAGAGCTAGTGGTGGCTCCTTAGCTGCTGCTCTGGTAAGTGCTCTAGTTGTAGCACGTGCTCTTCCTCGGCCTCGGCCTCTGCCCCCGGACCCTAGCAACACCGGCTTTAGGTGCAGCGTCATCAGTAACTGCAGCTCGTATTTTCACTATCTGTGAGAGAATAGAATGACAAAAGCTCAAACTCCAAAATCAATAAACTCGCACAATATGAATGAAAGAAGTGAAGTTTTCCTAATAGTTTCGTAGCCTTTCGAAGATAAGTACAGATGTCTCTGTACCGATCCGCAAAACTATACTAAACTCGCTTATGACTCGTAGCACCTATAAACCTAGAGCTCTGATACTAATTTATAATGACCCAAAATTCCTCCTCGGGAGTCGTGATGGCACCTAGTCCCTAGGACTAGGTAAGCCTAACACATAGAGAGTTATTTAACAGATTTATACGAATCGACCATTTAACATGAACCAGAAATTTCTATACAAATCTAATAACCATAAGTAGATGTACAATATTCCAAAAACCGTAGTACAAGTCCTAAGATCTATTGAGTTCACTAGAAAATCTCTAGGTACAACTGTTCCGGAATATAAATAAACATTACAAAGTAAGAATTTAGAAGGTGACTCTGAGGCCTGTGAACGTGACGACATGTATACTTTGAAGTCTCCATCGTAACTCACAATCAGCTAACTAATGACCAGCGTGCTCCGAAATACCTGGATCTACACAAAAATGAAAAAAGCATAGCATGAGTATATCACATCGGTACCCATTAAGTATCAAGACTAACCTCGATGGAGTAGTGACGAGGATCAGTCAAGACACCTACTAGACATAATAACCTGTACAAGTACAAATATGAAACTAACAAGGAATATCAATATAAAGCTAAGCGTGGTGAGAATAACAAAACAATACTTGCAATAGAAAACTAGAAGCAACAATTAGCAACCAGGAACGACAGGTAATAACACCGTAAAGTAAGAAGAATACAGTTAAAGTCCGGTGAAACCAATTAAGGGAAAATATGTAACAACCCAATAGAACAACCGCTCTCACATAAGGTTAATACAAGAATTTCCCCGAGGTATCACTCCTCATAATCACAATCACGGGTCCCAAATCACGACCCTAATCACTTGGTATCTTGTGCCCACATAACAAATCACATCCGCACGGACAACTCACGTGTTGCACAGATAACTCACGCGCCAATACCATCAATACCTCATATCTGCACAGATAACTCACGTGATAAGAGAGTGACAATATCTCATATCCACACGGACAACTCACGTGCTAGCAATAACAATACCTCATACTCACGTGCCAATAGTTGCAATATCTCATCTTCGCACGGACAACTCACGTACCAATAGTACAACTCACGCACATAAGGTAGGTATACAAGAATGCATGTAAATGATCAATAAACATTAGGGTTCATCTTCTTAGACTGATATGAGTGACTAATTATGGTGTATGCTTGTGCAATGAATGGCACATAGGAATCAACAAAACCGTAATATGCATTACTCACACAAGGTAGGCACACCACTACACAAATATCATCAATAACAATGCCCCCATGCCATAACAGATCATCACAAATCATCCCCGACATAGCCCCTTGTCTCGCCGCTTGCGCAACAATAAAGTATTATCTCGCCACACGCGCATAATAATATTCTCACCTTGTCTCGCTACATGCGCAAACCCACATATATAGCCCACTTTGTCACGCCGCATGTGCAAATATTAATAATAACAATAGCACAGACAACTCACATGCGAACACCCCGACAATCCTCTCAACAATACCATATGTGCCAAAACATAAAATAATATAACAACTCGCACACATGTGCCTATGTGCTATCACATTTCCTTAAAAATAATTTTAATACCACAGTCACACATAGCCCTCGGTTCAACAACACTGAGTACAACAATAACAACAATAATAATCCAAGAGTACGGCAAGTAAATCAACAAAAGAATTATAAAAGCACAATGAAACGGAAGAACGAGCTCACAATGAAAGACATAACAAGTAATAATGGCTTCAAATAGCATTAACTCAACAATTGGAGAGATAACGTGTATCAACGATATCAAATAAGAATACATGTAACAATGATTTCAAATAAGAATAACTCAATAATAAGAGAGATAATGTGTAACAACGATATCAAATAAGAATAACTCAACAATATGATAGATAAGTGTAACAATGATTTCAAATAAGAATAACTCAACAATAGGAGAGATAATGTGTAACAACGATATCAAATAAGAATAACTCAACAGTAAGAGAGGCATCATGTAACAATGATTTCAAGTAAGGTTAAATCATAAAGGAAGAGATGACATGTAATAAAAGAGGCAACAACTCCAATTAAAGCATATAAGAGTATATTTGGTAACAAAGGGTAGAACATGGACCAATCAACTTCAAATAAGGCATGTAAGGGTAAATTTAGCAATGGAGGATATAACATGATAAGCCAACTTCATTTTAATGTGCATAAGAAACGTAAGAGCCTAAAACGGTCAAATTTTTACATATAAGCCGTGTACACACTCGTCACCTCATGTATACGTCTTTCACGTAGTTCAAATAGTGCAAACAACCTAATTCCTACGGGGTAGTTTCTCCACATAACGTTAGGCAAGATACTTACCTCAAAAGCCCTCAATCAATACTCTAAAATAGTTTTTCCTTTACAATCCACCTCCGCTCGGCTTAAATCTAACCAAAATCGACCTAATAACATGAAATAATGCAAGAGAAATCAATTCCAATAAATAAAGCTATAATCTTTACACAATTTCTCAAAAGTCAACACCCGGGGCCGCCTGGTCAAAATTCGGGTCCAAGGGTAGATTCCGACTACCCATAACCCCACGAGTCTATATATGTATTTTTTCAAAATCCGAATCCAATTCGACTCTCAAATCCCAAATTTTTATTTTTCAAAACATAGACAAAGTTTCTCAAAATTCCCCTTTGATTCTCATAATTTTGATGTTAATCTCATATATAATCATGTAAAGTAGTTGGAAATTGATCAAAATCACTTACCCAATGATTGTAGATGAAAATTTCCTCTCCAAATTACCTCCTACCGAGTTTAGGGTTCAAAATATGAAAGAATGAACTAAAATCCTGAAATTCCAACTCTTAATCCAGCTGCAGATGTCGCATTTGCGACCAAAAGTTCGCAAATACAGTAGTTCGCAATTGCAACAAAAAGTTTGCAATTGCGAAGTACAACACCAACAATCCCAAACTTCATCGAAATAATCTGAAACCACCTCGAAACTCATCTAGAACCTCCTGGACACAAACCATACATGCATCTCAATCATAAAACACGCTACGGACTTAATCGTGCATTCAAAACACTGAAAAGAGGTCGTCTTGACCTGATGTTGATCATGGTCAAATTCCAAATTTCTTAACTTAACTAGTCTCTCAACCGATGATCCAAAACACACCCAAGCCCCTCGGGACCCCGTCTAATCATACCAACAAGTCCCAAAATATAATACGAACCTACTCAACTCAAACCCTGAAACATAACATCAAAACCACGAATCGTACCTCAATTCAAGCCTAATGAACTATGAGCTTTCAACTTCTACAAGTCATGCTGAATCATAGCAAATCAACCCCGAATAACGTCAAATTTTGCATCCAAGTCCCAAATGATACAACAGAGCTATTCCGACTCCCGAAATCGCAATTCAAACCCTATATAAACAAAGTCAACTCCCGGTCAAACCTCTTAACCTTCCAAACCTTTAACTTTCCGACTTTCGCCAAAATGCAACAAATCAACCTACGAACCTCTAAATCAAAATTCGGCATACACCTAAGTCCAAAATCACCATACGAACCTATTGGAATCATCAAGACATTATTCCAGAGTCGTTTATATAAAAGTCAACTCCGGTCAACTCTTGCCACTTAAGCTTCTAAAACAAAAATCATTCTTCCAAATCAACCCCGAGTCATCCAAAAATTGAATCCGACCACGCACGCAAGTCATAATACACAATCAAAAGCTACTCGAGACCTTAAGCTACATGAAAAATCGATTTCGAAAAACACTTGACTTTTATAGTGAATGAATGTTATAGTAGTATTAGTTTCCATTTCTTTTCATTAGGAAATTTGCTTAAGTACCCATATATTATATCCATGTGGAATTGATAAAGTATTTGTCCATTTTTTATTTAAATTTTGTTTTACCCAACCATGGTGGATGGGCTCTTTGGGTCATTGGGTATGCCAACCAAATAGAGTATTTGTCCATTTTAATACTTGCATAAATAATTTTGTTAACTTGTTTTTGTGCCAGCCACCATTGGTGAAGGGTTTTAAGCTAGAAACTCCAACCTGTAGATTAATAACCATAAGTAAATACAAGGAGGATAGGGATATGGAGCCTATCAATCTCAATGAAAAGGAGAGAATTTGTGAACCAATTCTGTGCAGTGGAAAGCACCAAAAGAGAGCCTATAGCAAAAATTAGTGGGATCAAATTAGTGTTAATTTATTTAGTTCATCAAACTTAATGCTAAAGAAGTGGGATTTAAGAGACAAACGTATGCGAAAAAGCAACAAAAATCAAAGTGGTTACTGAGAAACGTGTGAACGCCGACCACCGGAAAATTATCCAAAACCCCTAGCCTTTATGGGCCGAAAACCATGGCTTCCGGTGATTCCAGTAATAGTAGACTCAGAAATCCATCGTCAAAGAAACAAAAGGTGACAGTCACCGCAACTGAAGAAACCCTAGACCAACTCTCTTCTCCTTCAGATTCTTTCTCTTCTGCCAACGAAGGATGCCTTCACAACGCGTGGTCTCTCAAAAAGGTGGAGGTATCTCTGGACTTCAGTTGATCACTTCTTTTTCAATCACTTCTTTTATCGTTGTGATGATAAATTGGGACCTGAAAACTTCATATCGTTTGTGCATTATGCATTAGCACTGATTCCACTGGCCTTGTTGGAAAACTAATTCAAAGTTGTAGTACGAAACCTTAGTTATTTATGATTTAATTTATTTAATTCATGTCTAAATAGTATTTGTAGTCAGAATTAATATAGGAATAAGCTTTCTTGTTTCTAGTTGAAATAAGTTTATACTATTATAAATAGGGGTATTAGTAGTTTATTTTATGTGTGGAGATTTGTGAGAATTGTAGAGAGCTTTCAGATATTTATATATAATATTTTTACTTCAAACTGGTATCGGAGTTTCTACGATCTTGGGAGAGAATCAAGTAGCTTCCGCTGTCGGCGGGCAGCGCTAGCCAATGTGTGCCGCCCGTTTGGCCAAAATATATTTTGACAAAATTATAGATAGTTGTCAACATAATTAGACTATTCGATGAAAAGTTTCAAAACAGATTCAAGAAAAAAAGCAAGTTTAAAGAGGTGCAAACAAATATGACACAAGAGGAAGAAACTCTTCTTAAAAGCTGGAGAGATGTTTAAAAAAGTTGGAAGTTGATTAGGTATTTCAACAAAATTGGGTGTTAATGACAAAGTGCATCAACGGTTGGTGACAAAGTGCATCAATGAGAGTTAGATACAGGTGCTTCAACAGAATTGGATGTTGGTGATAAAGTACATTAATGGGAGTTGAAGACAAGTGCTTCAACAAAATTGGTTGTTGGTGACACATCAACGAGGGTTGGAGACATATGCTTCAACATAAGTAGAATTTGGAGAAAAGTGCTCCAAGACAACAATACAAATAAGTCAGACGTATACAACTTTGAATTACGGGAGAATGTTGGAAAACTAATTCAAAGTTGTAGTAGGAAACCTTAGTTATTTAGGATTTGATTTATTTAATTCATTTCTAAATAAGATTTGCAGTCATAATTAATATAGGAATAAGTTTTCATGTTTCTAGTTGAAATAAGTTTCGTACTATTATAAATAAGAGGTATTAGTAGCTTATTTTATTGTGTGGAGGAAATTAAGAAATGTAGTGAGTTTTCAAAGAGTTATAATAAAATATTTTCCTTCAGGCCTGTCTGAAGACTAGGACCCAGATGTTGAAAAGAAATTCCGCTTTCCAATCAGCCGATGGCTTAGTACGGCAGTTGAAAAAAGAGTTGAGAATGTTGTATTGCGGTCAGCTTGGTTTGAGGATGACATTATTGACTTACCTCAGTCTTTCTGCATTTGTTCCTTGTTGATAACATTGGAGATGTTGTTTACTTGATACAAACATGGTCATATAGTGGAAGTCTCTGAAGAGCCTAAAGTTGCAATATGCTAATTTAGATGACGACGATATTGTGAACTTATTGTCAGGTTGTCCAGCTTTGGAAACTCTGGAATTTGCTAAAGTGGATGGTTTGCGTCGTCTGGAAATTAATTCTTCAAATTTAAAGAGACTTAAGCTTGAAAATTATATATTGTTGATACCCAATTTTTCCCTCATATATATATATATATATATATATATATATATATATATATATATATATATATATATATATATATATATATATATATATATATATATATATACTTTCAAGATAGTGCACATGCATCATCATTTGATCTACAAGCATATATAAGTATTTTTCATAATTTTCTATAATTTTTAAAGGCTTTAAATCAATTTATTTTGATATTTTATTATATATAAATATCTATTAATTACCTTACAAATTATTTTATGATGATTTTATCATCTAAACTTATCATTTACACCCATATTAGGTTTTAAATATTTTTAGTATATTTGTTATAATTACGTTTGCATTTTAAGGCTAAATTGCACATTTTGCAATAATAGCCCATACATGCTTATAATTACTTTATTTATGCAAAAAAATAATTTTTTATATTTTTATAGTGTTAAATAATTATTTTAATCATTTTTATTCACAAATGATATTTTTGTTATTTATTCATTTTTTATAAATTATTTATTTAATAAATTGGGTATTTAAAATCTGGCCTCAATTTTCAATTAAATTTTCGGACCTAAACTACCCAAACCTGCCCAATTACCCCAAGCCCAATACCCCTGGCCCAATTACCCTTACCCACTCAATTAAACCCAACCCAGTCCGCTCAAATCCCAACCGTTGATCAAAAATAATCAACGGCTCATAAACTATCCCTCCATTTCCTTATATCTCCACCCCCAAACCCTGACCCTCATTTCCCAAATCTGCCGCCTCTGTTTCCCTCCTGTGATGAACCCTAATCCCGCCGCCTCACTAAAATCCCCCCAAATACCGTTTCTAATGGGATTCTTTCCCCCAGTCACCTACCATCTCGAGATATTTCCCTTATTTGGTGCTATTTTATGGAATAACTTAGGTACTTGCCTAAACATGGCAAGTACCTCATCTTTGATTTTGTCCAAATCAATCTTTACCTCTTGAATCTGGACGACCTTAAGTCCAAATGCGTTATTTTGAACCATGTAAACCCGATTCGTTCGTATCTTGCTGATTCCCTAAGGTTAGGGTTTCAGATTATCTTTTGATTCGAACCAAAACTGGTTCAAGCTTGATTTTTAGCATTATTTCTTCTATATTCATTCTATTACGCATGAATCTGCCTATTTCTGTTGATTCCTTTTACTTGCCTTAAATTAGGGTTTTAGACCTTCTCTAATTTAACCAAATCTGGTTCGATTCTGTGTTTCTTTTTGAATAATCTCCTATCTATGTTCGTTTTATGCTAATATGTGATTCTTTGCCTTTATTTTTCTGTCGATTTGTGATTTATCCAAATTAGGGTTTCAGGCCTTTTTTTTACTTGAACCAAATCCGGTTCTACTCTGTGTTTCTTATGAATAATTTTCTGTCTATGTTCATTGTACGCATTATGTGATTCTTTGCCTTATTTGCGGCCAATCTTGTGTATTTTTACTTAAAATTTAGGGTTTCAATTTTACTAATTTAAGTACTTGCCCTTTTTGGTGTTTAAACCAGTTATTTTTCATGTTTATGTTCTAATCCCTGCACTATATAAACCCCTACCCACTCCCCTTTAAAAAAAAAGACTGGAAAGTTCTGAGTTCGAAAATCTTTCACTACTATAACAAAGCTGTGTGCTTTCACTCTTGAATAATCTCATTCTATGTTCTGATTCCTGGCCGGCGAAAGCCAAGGCCAGAAATCTCCAATTTCTTGCTTCTGTTGCTGATATTTACCACACTGTTGGATCCCTTTCTCCCATGTTTCATCTCAACTGCTGAGTTATTAGACCCTCTGCCATTTCACTATGATTATTAGCTCAACGTGTTATTTCAATTAGACTATATTATCCTAAATGCTATTACTTGTAGTTTGAGACATGTTTGAACCTATTTTGAGTTGATTAATAAAATTCTGCGTAAGCTCTATGTTATTGATGACTATCTTTTAAAGTTAAGTCTGTTGTGAACCTGTTTATAAACATTCTCTCATACCTTTTCCTGTGGACTAGTTAACCATGTATAGATGTGTGCATTAACAGATTTATAAGCATGTTTGTTGAACCTGTTATAATGTGGCCTGTTTGACTTTGTTCTTAATATATTATGACAGCTCTAGTAACTGCCTTAATCAGTTTTAACATATCCTGACCTATTGGTAGTTAATGGGATCCCTTCTTATGACACTAGTTCATGCACTTAGTCTAATCTGGATCTTCTGTTATCACTATGAATCTGCTTATAAACTTGCCTTGTTAGCATGTGATTGATTTAATTCCTAAAACTTGATTATGTCTACTTAGGATTAAGCATGTCTACTATTTATTCATATATGCTCAATATGTGATTCTGACCTTCAGTAGATTCCCTAATCCCATTCCACTTCCATGATCCTTTTGAATTCTTACTCCTAGCCGGCTGAAAGCCAAGGCTACTTAGGTTCTGTCCTCTGATCTCTCTAGTGTGAGCACTGCCCTGGGTTCTTGAAGCCCTTGGGAACTCTGACACACTAGGGATTTGGGTTCTGTGTGTTTAGCCTTGATATATGAGTGAATCACTAAACAATTGGTTACTTTGTATCTATGAACATGGGTTTTAGAGATATTGTGAGTGGATGCCCTGGCCTGTCTAGGTGTATTTAGGCCTACTGTAGGCTCCCTATAGTTACACTTACTTTGTAATTTATTTATTAAATTCTGTTTTGTAATTATTATTTGTAATAACAATTCTGGGGTGTTAGTGAAATTGGGAAGGGGTTCCTATTTTACATTTGCAATAAGTTGGGTAGAAATCCTGCCTATAGGTCCAACAATATGTTATCATATGTGATGTGTTAGAAATCATGCCTATATGTACTTTATTATGTCCAGTCATTATGTGCTAGCAAGCACGTTCATAGGTTCAATGCTTGGTTCAATTATGTTATGGTATTTTCCAATATGTATGCAAATTTCTGTTTACGCACTGTTCTGATCAAATTATAGAAATCATGCCTATAGGATCTAAAACTGGATCAAATTGTAGAAAGCATGCATATAGGTTCGAACCAATTTAATTTCTGCCTGTTTATTCATGAGTTTCCAAATACTGTATTTTCACCTCACTGGAAAACATGCTTATAGGGCTAAAACAAATAATTTTGGGTTTTTTTCTTAGTGACTTTCCACTATTTACTATCGCATAAAACACCTAGATACCATGCTAATAAGTTTAATCATATTATGCTAAAATCAGTAGGCAAATTTATGTAGGTTTTAATAATCGTATTAAGAAACTGATTTTATACATGAGTGCATGCTCGTTCATTCAATATCACATAGATATCCTGCCTATAGGATTCTGCAATTAATAAAATTTGTCAATGCTAATCAGTTTGACGTGCATTTGATGCGGAGGCTAACTTGAGCCCATACTTGTTTCTATTTGAGAGTCCTAACTGTTTTTGTCTGTCGCTTAGTATTTTTCTTTTCTTTTGAGCAGCCTAAATTAAGGTCTAGAACCACCCTGAAATAGAGGTCCAAATGACTCCTGGACCATAGGCATGGGACGGGTAGTGCACACATAGGGCACGACTTAGAATTAAATAGAGTGCTTTGGGTAAACAACTTAAAGACAGTAATCGGGTAGCAGGAGATGATAGTCTGTGCTTGTTGAATAATATGAGTAACACCCTATCTTGAGGGAGTTACGAAATATTATTTATGTTGCACGGGGTGATCCTTTAGGCTAAAAAACTTAGGATCCCCCCATTCCTGTTAAAATATTTCTTTATTTGTCCAAACTGGTTCTTTTCTCTTAGACTAATTCACATAATTCAAGTTCAGCCGGGACCCACCGTTGAGGACCTCGAGAAATGCCTAACAGGGTTCAGGGGTTCTCAAGGTTCTAGTACTAGTGATTTTTCACAACTAAATGAGCTTGAAGTTTATTTGTCACAGGGAATTGAGGAAGTGAATCCCGACGGCTCCTTTAATATTTTGGAATGGTGGAAGGACAAAGAAAAATACTTTCCGATTCTTTCAAGGATGGCCCTAGATATTTTAACTATTCAAGCTTCAACAGTGGCATCAGAGAGCGATTTCAGTCAAGCAATACTTCAACTCGGTGATTATAGAGCGTCTATGAGGGAGAGCTTGAAAAAATCAGTACTTTTCAGAGATTAGATCCGTTCGGAAAGAAGAAATTTTGGACTTGCTGAATCACAACCAGAGGTAGACGAAGCTTATGAAGAAATGCTAGCTGAACTTGCGGAGGATGATGCTTCGCCTGGAAGAGGTGATGAGCAAGCTTCATTTCCGCCACCACCAACGGAAATTCCTCCGGACCTTGAAGGATTTATGAAATTTGTAAGAGATACCATGTAAATTAATATGTAACTTGTATTTTGGCACATCTTGATTAGTTTCTTTTTCTTCTCAATGGTGGTATTAGCACCTTGTTGTGCTCATTCCATAGGGGGAGGAAGACTAAGAAAGATATTGCCATGATTTTTAATGCTATAATAAAAATATAACGCATTGATTTGAATATCTCTTTACAATATTTTTGTTCTTTTATATCTTAAGATGTATATATAGTATATAAATCGAATATAGCTTATATATAGTAAGATGTATATATATTATAGTATAGTATAGTATACATATAAGCTTATATTTATACTATACTATAGTCTATACTATATATACATCTCATAAGATATATAAACTATATTCGATATACTATATATACATCTTAAGATATACTATATATACTATACTATATATACATCTTAAGATATACTATATATACTATACTACATATACATCTTAAGATATACTATATATACATAGTATACTAGATATACTAGATATATATAGTAGATATACATGTATATATAGTATATCTTAAGATGTATATATAGTATATAAATCGAATATAGCTTATATATAGTAAGATGTATATATATATTATAGTATAGTATAGTATACATATAAGCTTATATTTATACTATACTATAGTCTATACTATATATACATCTCATAAGATATATAAACTATATTCGATATACTATATATACATCTTAAGATATACTATATATACTATACTATATATACATCTTAAGATATACTATATATACATCTTAAGATATACTATATATACATCTTACTATATATATATATATAGCTTATATATCTTAAGATGTATATATATCTTAAGATCTACTATACTATACTATATATATATAGTATATCTTAAGATGTATATATAGTATATTTTAAGATGTATACTATGTATATATAATATAGTATATATATATATATATATATATATATATATATATATATATATATATATATATATATATATATATTTTAAGATGTATATATAGTATATAAATCGAATATAGCTTATATATCTTTATTACTATTATTTTTCTCTAACTTCTATAAAAAAAATAATTAAAAATATAAAGTTTCTGTTGGGCCCGTTTAGGCCCGGGACCGGCCCACTTAACCCGGGACCATTAGTTCGTGGTCCCGGTCCCGAGCCGGTTCCAGCAATAAGCCCGCGAAGTCCGGAACCGTTTAGGACCGGCCCACTTAGGACCGGGCCCGCGAAGCCCACTTAGGACCGGGCCCGGCCCACTTGCCACCCCTAGTCTCAACTCTCTACCTAGACATAGCTATAAATAGTGAGCTCAGTTATCATTGTAAACGATACGAATTTTCTGGCAAAACTCATACTATATTCTATACGAAGCTTAATACAATCTTACTTTCTTGGTTTTTGATCTCATCATTACTGTACCCGAAAACCTTATTCCCGGAACTGTCATCTGCTGTTTCGTCTATATTTCAAGGTTAAATATTATACATTTTTTCGATTATTGAAAATCGTTTGATTGTAGTTTTTTTTAAAGGTTACAGCAATTTGACAGAACGCGAATACAAGCGAGTGTATGCTAGAATAATGTTGAAAAATTAAAAGCTGTCGCGCATTCATTAATAAATTTATAAAATATTGGTGAATGAGTCTCTAGATGTCAAATTTCACTTTCCTCTTTCCTTTTGTATTAAACCTTCTCGTAAACTCTTATTTTTCCTCCTATTACTATTAACTAGCATGATTATTTTTTATTTTATGTACACTATAGATGGTACCAGTGCTTTTAATATATAGCTACGTATAAATATTAATCTATTTCAACATAGTATGTGTTTGTGTGTACATGTACAAGCTATTAGTAGTATGTATGTACTATTAAATTTAGTATTTGCTTTAATAATATTTTGAATAGTAATGGTTTTATTAATGTAGTATTAGTTTTATGAGTCTGTTATTTTATTTGTTCTTGGATATTTAGTTTGCTCTGAAACTTAGTAGTAATCTTATTTCAAAGGTTGTTTTTTTATTTCAAAAAAAAAGAGAGATAAGAGAGCAAAAAAAGAGGAAAAAAACGTCTCATATCAGCCGTAGCCCACCAACAAACCAAAACCCCACTTGAATTCTCCAAATAGACCCCAAAACAAACCAACAAATTATATCGATTATTCCTCTGAGGGATTGGTCTTTAAATATTATCCTTTTTTTTTTTACCTTGTAGCAAAAATAGGCTTCTTTTCATCGAGAATATCATAGTTCTTCAATATTGAAAGTTTGAAATTCTTGTTTGAGGGTAAAAACTGGTTAATAATTAACTATTGTCAAAATCCTATGAATATTGATAATCTGTGCTTATATTTTTAGTTCAAACACTGATTTAATAATTTATTTTAAAAAAATTTAAAACTTCAATTGATACTTGGAAAGTGTTGAAGAAATCAAAAGGATAAAGTGGATCTTCTTGATTTGATGTTATTTGACAAAATTGGTGATTGAGGATCGCTTATATTGATATTTGAAGATTTTGTTTCAAATTTGAGATCATCTAGAGCAGATTTGGGCCTTTGGGGTAGTTTAATCGAAATTGAAATTGCAATTTTAAAAAATACTTTGTTGAACAATACAAGAAAATTATGTCAATCGATTAGATTTTATTGAACAATTAATAGATGTATAAATTGTAAATAGCACAACCTCATGTCAATCCGATAGAGTTTGATAAATAATTGAACAAGCACAAAATCATGCCAACTGTGTATTCTGAAAAACCTAACAAATATATCGAATGCAGATAACACAAAGTTATGTCCATATGATAGAGTTTGGTGAACAATTGAATAATCACAAAGTCATGCTAATCGGATAGAGTTTGCGAACAAGTAACGATATAGATAGAGTAAATATAACATAAATCCACCAATCCAATAAAGAAGTTCCTGACAAACAATGAGTATGTGTGTGTGCAGGGTCATTTTCTAAATACATTCAGAAATTTGAACAATATATAAAGACCAATCTCTTATAGGACTATTCCTGTCAATCACCCTACAAAACCAAAAACCAAAAACAAACCAAAAACCAAACCCTAAGACTATTTCTACTGCGGCCCACCAAAAACTAAAGCCTCAAATTGTACTGTCATGAATTCTTTGAAAAGAAATTTTCAGAAACCACTATTGTTTATTGGTTATTAATTTGCTATAGCTATCATTTACTAAATTACGTAATGACGAGATACAGTCGAGACACTCACTAGTCTAATAACATGTACAATATAGAATAAAAAATAATAGGAAATAAAGAACAATGATGGCAACAATAATCAACCAGTGATATACACAACAGGGCAAGAAGAACTCCATAAATATTTCTCAATAAATAATGAATACAAGTACAACCAATTAATCAAGTCCTTCAAATATAAATCTTTCGCCTATATGTTATTTTTCAAATAATAATCTTCAGGATATAATACTCTCCAATCAATATATTTCGAATATACTCCCTTCAAATAAATATCTTTCAAATATAATTCTTTCAAATAAATAACTCTACGGTGTCTCGTGTGAGGTATTTACTGATCATCACAG
The DNA here is from genome assembly GCF_000715075.1 of Nicotiana tabacum. NCBI lineage: Eukaryota > Viridiplantae > Streptophyta > Magnoliopsida > Solanales > Solanaceae > Nicotiana > Nicotiana tabacum. The sequence continues at coordinate 39,379,608 of NC_134091.1, forward strand.
CCTTCAGTATCTGTTCCAACAAAAAGATATTAATTTGAGGCAGAGAAGATGGTTGGAGTTGTTGAAAGACTATGATATCACCATTTTGTATCACCCCGAAAAAGCCAATGTGGTGGTCGATGCTTTGAGTAGAAAGGCTGTGAGTATGGACAGTCTTGCGTATATTCCGGTTGGTGAGAGGCCATTAGCTGTAGATGTTCAAACTTTGGCTAATCAGTTCGTGAGGTTAGATGTTTCAAAACCCAGTCGGGTTCTAGCTTGTATAGTCGCTCGGTCTTATTTATAGGAGCACATAAGAGACAGGCAGTAAGATGATCTTCACTTACTTGTCCTTAAGGACACGGTGCGGCACGGTGATGCCAAACAGGTTGTTGTGGGGGAAGATGGGGTTCAGCGAATGCAGGGTCGTATTTGTGTGCCTAATGTGGATGGGCTTCGTGAATAAATTCTTGAAAAAGCACACAGTTCCAGGTATTCTATTCATACCGCCAAAATGTATCAAGATTTGCGGAAATATTATTGGTGGAGGAGAATGAAAAAGGATATAGTTGCACATGTAGCTCAGTGTCTAAATAGTCAGCAAGTTAGGTACGAGCATCAGAGACCTGGTGGTTTGCTTCAGAAGTTAGAAATTCCTGAGTTAAAGTGGGAGCGTATCACTATGGATTTTATTGTTGGGATCCCACGGACTCAGAGAAAATTTGATGCAGTTTGGGTCATTGTGGACAGGTTGACCAAGTCAGCACATTTCATTCTAGTGGCAGTTACCTATTCTTCAGAGAGGTTAGCTGAAATTTACATTCGTGAGATTGTTCGCCTTCACGGTGTGCCCGTGTCTATTATTTCAAATCGAGGTACGCAGTTTACCTCACGTTTCTGGAGGGTTGTACAATGTGAGTTAGGCACGCGGGTGGAGTTGAGTACAATATTTCATCCACAAACAGACGGACAGTCAGAGCGCACTATTCAAATATTGGAAGATATGCTATGTGCTTGTGTTATAGACTTTGGAGGTTCTTGGGATCATTTCTTGCCACTTGCGGAGTTTGCTTATAATAATAGCTACCAGTCGAGCATTCAGATGGCTCCATATGAGGTATTATATGGAAGGCGATGTCGATCGCCAGTTGGTTGGTTTGAACCGGGAGAGGCTCGGTTGTTGAGTACCGATTTGGTACAGGATGCCTTGGATAAGGTCAAGATTATTCAGGATCGACTTCGCACAGCTCAGTCTAGCAAAAGAGTTATGCCGACCGTAAAGTTCGTGATATTGCATTCATGGTTAAAGAAAGAATATTGCTCCGAGTTTCACCTATGAAAGGTGTAATGAGGTTTGGAAGGAAGGGAAAGGGTGATGGAATAGGTTCTTCCACCCAGAGCAACATGATAGGGGGAACAGAACAACCTATTTTATCAGTGGTTCATCCGGTGTTCCATATGTCTATGCTCCAAAAATATCATGGTGATCCATCCCATGTGTTAGATTTCAGCTCAGTCCAATTGGACAAAGATTTGACTTACGAGGAGGAGTCGGTGGCTATTCTAGCACGGCAGGTCCGACAGTTGAGGTCTAAATGTTATCCTTCAGTTCGGGTGCAATAGAGAGGTCAGTCGGTGGAGGCATCTACCTGGGAGTCCGAGTCGGACATGCGGAGTAAATATCCACACCTTTTCTCCAGCTTAGGTATTTGTTTTTTCTAACTCCGTTCGAGGACGAACGTTTGTTTTAGAGGTGGAGAATGTGATGACCCAAAATATCATTTTAAAATTTAATAAGTAATTATGTGTTCTAAGACCTTGAAAAGCACCATTTATCATTCCTCGACTTGCGTGCACAGTCCGTAAAATTTTTCGGAAAGTTTTCATGTGAAAAATGGATTAAAATGTTATATAGAGCTTTAAAACTCAACTGAGTTGACTTTGGTCAACATTTTTAGCAAACGGACCCGGATCAGTATTTTGACAGATACAGTAGCTCCGTATCGTGATTTGGGACTTGGGCGTATGCCCGAAATTTAATTTGGAGGTCCCTAACTCAAGTTATGGCCATTTAACGGAACTAGCAATTTAAAGGCTAAAGACTTCCAAGTTTGACCACGGGGTTGACATTTTGATATCAGGGCTGGAATCCGATTTTGGAAATGTGAATAGTTCAATTATGTCATTTATGACTTGTGTGCCAAATTTGAAGTCATTCCAGATTCATTTAATATGTTTTGGCACGAGATTTGCAAATGGAAAAGTTTAAAACTCAAAGTCTGTATCGAGGTGTGAAATTTCAAGTTCGATGTTATTTGATGTGATTTGAGACCCCGAGTAAGTTCGTATTATGTTACGGGACTTGTTGGGATATTTGGGTAAGGTCCCAAGGGGCTCGGGTGAGTTTCGGATAGGCCACGGGATGTTTTGAACTTAAAATATTTTGCTGGTATAACTGAACCTGTTGCGGGCCTCTGATCTCGCAATTGCGAGATCAGGCATCATAAATACGAACCAAGCAGGTATGGCAATTACGAGATTTTTATCGCAATTGCGAAGAAAGCCTAGGCCAGCAGTTCTCGCAATTGCGAGTTTATCTTCGCAATTGCGAAGGGCCAACTGTCGCAAATGCGACATAATCTTCGCATTTGCGAAGGTAGCGGGATTGTGAAGGGCCTTGCAATTGTGAGTGTTTCTTTGCATTTGCGAAGCTCAGGTCGCAATTGCGACACCTGCAGCTGAACAAAATGACTTTTAGACGGGATTTTTGATTAATTTCCCAAATCTTCAAAACCTAAAACCTCAAGAGGCGATTTTGGGCGATTTTCACGGGAAAATATTGGGGTAAGTGTTCCTTATCCTATATTGATTATATTTCATGATTTCATACTCATTTATATCATGAATCCGTGAATTTATGGAAGAAAACTCAGATTTTTCTAAAATTTTCCAAAAATGAAAAATTAAGATTTGAAGGTCCATTTTATATCGGAATTGGATAATTTTTGTATAGTTGGACTCGTCTCGGAATGGGTGTTCGGATTTGGTAAGTTTTTCTGAGATTTGAGACGTGGGTCCCACTGCCAAATATTTTAATGAATTTTGGATTTTTTTTCCCGGAAAATTAGTAAATTCATATGGAATTAATTCCTATGATTAGTATTGAATATATTGAATTGTTTGTGAATAGATTTGAAGCTTTTGGAGATAAATTTAAAAGGAAAAGCTGTGGTTGAGTAATTGATTGGAATTTGCAAAGCGAGATAAGTGTCGTGGTTAACCTTGATTTGAGGGAATAGAACCCTTAAATTATCTGTTATGTGAATTGCATGTGAACGACGTATAGACGAGGTGACGAGTGTCTATACGTCGTCAAATAAATTGTTTGCCTGCTTAATTAAAAAATCATAAATTGTCTTAAATTATAAATTAATTATTATAATAATTATTTCTCTCCTATTCTTTGTCAAATATTAATTCTTGAATTCCTGCATTAATTGTTACATGCTATTTGAATTATGTGCCTTAATTGTTATTTGACATTTTGCATATTAAATATTAAACTACATATTTTCTCTCTGATTTCTATAGTAATTTGCTAATTGCCTTTGTTTGTTTCGTAATTAAATCATAATTATTGTATGCTTGTTGTCTTATAATTTTATATTAATTATTGCATTTATTGGGAAAATTCTTCTATAAGAATTGGTAAATGAATATATTGGAGGAGCGGGTTGCACGCCACAATAGAATTAATGGAAATGAATATATTGGAGGATCGGGTTGCACGCCGCAACAGACTTATTAAAAGTCCATATTGGAGGATCGGGTTGCACGCCGCAACAGACTTATTTAAAAGTCAACATACATATATATATATTGGGGGATCGGGTTGCATGCTGCAACAGACTTGATTAAAATGAATATATTGGAGGAGCGGGTTGCACGCCGCAACAGAACCGAATATGAATATATTGTGAGAGCGGGTTGCACGCTGCAACAAAATTGAATGTGAATATATTGTGAGAGCGGGTTGCACGCTGCAACAGAACTAATGGAAATGATACTTGGTTATGACTGCTGAGTGTGCTTCAATTATTATAAATGAATTACCTGATTTATTTCTGTTATTGTTGTGTTACTAATTTTGCGTACATGTTAATGTAAGTGACCAGTCTTAGCCTCGTCACTACTTCGTCGAGGTTAGGCTCAGCATTTACCAGTACATGGGGTCGGTTGTACTGATATTACACTCTACACTTCTTGTGCAGATTTCGGAGTTGGTCCCAACAGCGCACCATAGACTTGCTTGGATTTTAGCTACCAGAGGAGACTTGAGGTATAAATTCATGGCGTCCGCAGTTCTGAAGTCCCCGTCGATTTTACTTTAGTTGTGTGTTTATTTTCGGACAGCTTTATTTTATTCAGACCTTTAATTGTATTTATTCTAGAAGCCCGTACACTTGTGACACCAATTCTGGGATGGTATTTAGACACCGTTGTTTTTATGGGTTATTTCACTATATATCAAACTCTGAAGTCCCTGTTCTTTGGAGTCTTTTTATTTCATTGTACTGTTAATTTTTAATCAAACAGTATTGTATATTTGGTCCTCATGATCATTTCATGTATTCAGTTAGAGTTTGTGACTTAGTACTACCAGTCTTGGGAGGTTGTATATTCATATTTGTTCCGCTGTTAGTTTTGATTACTTATTTTTTTTTAAATGGCTTCAAAATGTAATTGAAATCGGCTTACCTAGTCTTAGAGACTAGGTGCCATCATGACGCCTATGGTGGAATTTTGGGTCGTGACAAGTTGGTATCAGAGCTCTAGGTTCATGGGTTCTACGAGTCACGAACGAGTCTAGTAGAGTCTTGCAGATCGGTATGGAGACGTCTGTACTTATCTTCGAGAGGCTACAGAGCTAGTAGGAAAAATTTTCACTTCTTTCATTCCTTATCGTGCGGCATTTATTCAGCTTGAAGCGTATATCTTATGTTCTTTTGCATCCACTCGTGTATGAAATTGCACATTCGGTATCAACTATGTGTCAACGGTTCGTGATACCAGAGGGGTTATAAGGGAGCCAAGGTTGCTCAACCATTGTTACCATGTGTCGTCCAGATTGAGGATACAGAAGTATTGAGAGATCATTCAGTTGTGCGCATGGGGGTGCAACAGGTTCTAACATCTGGTTGATAAGTACAATCTTAAGAAGGTTTAATTAGTTGCCAAATAGTCACAATCGTGGTAGGGTCACGAGGTGGATGTAGATCTGAAGATAGTTGGTGGTCTTAGATTTCTATTTAGCGAAGGGTACATACTAGTAGCCAAGACACTAGAGGAAGTGAGTTTAACTTTCACAGGATGACATGCGCCAAATAAGTGGCTTGAGGTGTCTTATGACCGGTGTCCTACGAGTGATGAAGCTTAATATTGTGAATCATCGGAATGTTTTCTATGGATTCACGCCAAGTGAGGGGAGTCCCCTATCAACAATCAGATTGCGGGGTCATGTGTTATATCAGCTTTGGCCTGAGATGTATTTATGTGGTATTGAAAGGTTCTCCGAAACTTGTATATGATTAAGAGGTGAGATTTGTATGGGATGATGTTGGGACTTGCGGTATTCCCGCATCCTTAATAATTCTACATTTTAGTACCAACGAGGTCACAGAAATAATTTCAGAATACTCGGGGTGCTACAGTAAGTTCTTTTAATGCACCACCGGCACGGGGTTCCTATAATGGTTATTCTAGTTATCCGGCATTGACTCAGTATGAGCAGTCGAACCCACAGAGGGGTTGTTATCAGGGTGATGATACTAAGCCTATCATGAGAGATTGTCCCAGACTTGGGAGGGGTGAATTTCATCAGAGCACTCAAGCTACAAGCTTTATTCCAATTAATACTCCACGTGCACAGCCAGTTAGGGGTGGAGGGAAGACGGGTAGAGGGCGCCTAAGAGGTGGAGGCCCGACCCGTTGATATAATCGTTATGATTTGGCTGAGGCCGATACACCAGATGGTGTCGTTACAGGTACGATCCCGATTTGTTATAAATGGATATTTTCCCTTAATTTGATTCAGTTCTAAATATCGAGGTGAGTCCTCCTATTATGCTCCGCTTATGGGTGAGCTTCGTAATTTTGTGACCCACTTATATGTTTATCCCTGTTGGGAGATTTGAGGATGTGAGCCCGTGTCTGTCATTTTTTTTTGTGCACCATAGAGGGCTATAATTCCCAAAGTAATTTTTATTATTCATTACAGTGGGCTTTGATGTGATTTCAGAATAATTGATTTCAATTTTATGAATTATATGCCCTACCGGAATGAGGGTTCATTATGCATTGTGAAAACTGTTTACGAAATTTATTGAAAAGAAGAAAGAAAGAAAATTGAAATTTTCAGTTGGCACAATGTGCAGAATACTTGTAATTCAGAATTGAGGACGAGATCCTCGCATTTTTATATGATGTGAAATATTTAAACCAGGCTGCAAACCGCAGTGGAAGTTATATAAGGACGAGGTCCTTGTGGTGAAATATTTATGAGTTTAAATTCTCCCTTTGTGAAGTTTAATTTGTACTATATTACTAATAAGGAGTTATGCCTGATAGGCTTATGTGATAATTTTTTTATGCGTTTCTGTGCCATAATTGTGCTGTAATTATTGAGTTTTAGCCTACAAGGTGAGTGCCCAGGTGGCATTAAATGGGACTCGTTAATTCGGGTAAATAATTATGAGGTATTCATGCCTTACATTTTGTTGTTAGTGTTGTGAAAATTCGAAACAAGGTTTTGGTTAATATGAGGTTAATCGATGATGCTGGAATTAATTATGAACAGCTCTTAAGACTAGAGATGTGGTGATGGGCATACATATGATGTGCTTCATGTCCTGATATCATTATGATAATACGATGCATGTAATGCTGAGATTAGTGTTATTGATATATACCTTGTGGTGTTTTAGTTGGATTGTGGATGTGTTGTTAGGAGTTATTTTGGTGTTACTCTGGCAGGTGGATAGGCTCAATTACAGGGGAGACTCTGCCGAAATTTCTGAAAATTTGGGAGTTGGTAAAATTTGGGGGATTGAGATGTGCAAAAGAAGAGATAAATTATGTTATGTGTTTGAGGGCGAATGATCCTAAGCGGGAAAGAATGTAAAAAACCCAGATTTTTTTTGAAGTACTTCAACACTATCAAGAAAGTTGATGTGTGCGTAGGCACGAGTTACTATAGCCAGTTTAGACTAATATCGTGCGTTGTTGTGAAAATCAAGCCTTTTGAAAATATTTGGAGTGTAAGAAATTTGGTCTTAAAGTTTACAAATATGGATAAAAGAAATAATCTCAATTGAGATGGTGTTGTCGGGCTTATCTCAAATGCGGTAACGTGGGATCAACCGTGAGTATATGTGTAAAAGTAAAATCATCAATTTGGTAACCTCAGAATAATTCTTAGCACGTTCGAGGGCGAACGTTTGTTTAAGAGGTGGAGAATGTAACGACTCGACTTTTCGTTTTAAGAATTAACGCCCCATTCAGTGACTTAAGGTCTCGAGCAAATTCGTAATAAGTATTATGACCCGAGGGTATGGTCGAGTTTGATTTACGGAAGATTCGAAATTTAATTAAAAGAACAATTCTTATTTAGAAGCTTAAATGGAAAGAGTTGACCGGAGAGTTGACTTTTGAGCAAACGACTCCGAAATGGAATTTCGATGATGGAAATAGCTTTGTATGATGATTTCGGATTTAGGCGTATGTTCGGATTTGGATTTGAAAGTCCATAGGACAATTCGACTCATTTTGGCGAAAGTTGGAAAATAGAAGATTTTGGAAAGTCCGACCGAAGGGTGAATTTTTGATAACGAGGTCGGATTTCGATTCCGGAAATGGGAATAGCTCCATTACGTCAATTATGACTTGTGTGCAAAATTTGAAGTCATTCCGGATTGATTTGATATGTTTCGGCGTAAAATATAGAAGTTGGAAGATTCGAAAACGCATAATTCGATTTGTGGCATGATTCGTAATTCCCACATTTGTTTGACGTGATTTGAAGCCTCCACTAAGTTCGTATTGTATTTTAGAACGTGTTGGTATATTTGGGGTTGAGGTCCTAAGGGGCTTGGGTGTATTTTTGGGTCATTGGTTGAGAGATTAGTAAAGTTAAGATATTTGGGAGTTTGACCATGGTCAATATCGGGTCAAGACGATCTCTTTTCAGTGTTTTGAGTGTGCGAGCAGGTCTGCATTGTATTTTATGATTGAAATTCATATATGGTTTGTGTCCGGGAGGTTCGGATGAGTTTCGGGGTGAGTTTTGAGCGAGATAGGACATTTTGGCACTCTAGAGGAAAGGTGCGGACCGCAGAGGACAAGTGTGGACCGCACAATTTTGTGTGCGGCCGCACTCCAGAGAAAAGTGCGGACCGCACAATTTTGTGTGCGGCCGCACTCAGGAACTCTCAGATTCGCTGGTCCAACTTCGGAAGCTTATATCTTTTGATCTACGAGAAATTTTGAGATGACTCAAAAACGAAAGTTGTAGTCCTTTGTGTCTAGTTTCTAGAATATTAATGAAATCATCATTTAGACATCTGTAGAGAAAGTTATGGCCAAAATACTAAAACATGGCAGTGCAGTCACCAAGAGTGCGGCCGCACCATTTTTGTGCGACCGCAGGAGCTGGGATGTGCGGCCGCACTTGGAATTGTGCGGACCGTACATTGGGAGTTCAGAGGATGTACTATATATCCAAGGTTTAGGTTATTATTTCATTTTTGGACTTTGGGAGCTCGGTTTGAGACGATTTTTTGTGGGTTTTTCAAGAAATTCATCGGGGTAAGTGATTCTAACTCGGATTTGGTTAATATACATGAATATATCACTGATTTGATCATTTAATCAGTAAATTAAGTTGGAAATTTGGGAAAAATTGTAAAACTTTTTCAAAAACGAAAAATATAGATTTGGAGGACGATTTGTTATTGGAATTCGATAAAATTGGTATGGTTGAACTCCTATCGGAATGGGTGTTCGGATTTCATGAAAATAATATCGGGTTCTGAGGGGCCGGCCTCGCGTTGACTTTTGTTAACTTTTTGGAATAAATTTTTAAGTCGGCGTATTATTATCCGGAATTGTTTCTGTTGAATTTTAATGAAGTTATACAATAAATTTGGATAGATTTGAGCGGTCCGGAGGTTAATTCAAGCAAGAAGGCGATTTTGGAATATCGGCATAACTTCAAAAAAAAAAGGTAAGTGTCTTGCTTAACCTCGAGTGGGGGAATACCCCTTAGGCATTGAGTATTATGTGCAAACTGTGTAATTGAAAACCATGTATGTGCGGTGACGAGTACGTACTTGGTTTATATGTGTAAATTTCATTGATTAAAATCCTTAGATACCCTTAGGTATTAAATTGCAAATTATTGGCACTTATTAAATCCTCTATTTGTCATGCCTAGATGCTTGTTTGTTGAAATTATTTTATACGATGATTTTGTGTGATTACCACCTTGATTTTTTGTGAAATATTATTTTTTTGAGTTGTTCACTCCTGGATATTTTGTTAAGATTTTGTGCACATTATGGTCAAGCCATGGGCTCCTTATTGTGAAAAAATAATATATTGTTGATTTCTGTGGCAAGTTGTAATATTTGAGCACTTGATGTGTAATTTGTGATATATTGTAAGATTTGAGCATTTGATGTGCAATTTGTGATGGGCACTTGATGTGCAATTTGTGATATGTTGTAATATTTGGGCACTTGAGGTGCAAGTTATATTATGTTGTGATATTTGGGCACTTGAGGTGCGATTTGTGAAATGTTGGGATATTGATACGCATGCGGTGAGATAAGGGTGGCTTGAAACGCGTGACTAGTAGGGGACTAATAGAAGTCATGCGGTGATATAAGGTCAGTGTGTTAAAATGATGTGGCTTGAAACGCGTGGCTAGTAAGGGAACTACTAGAAGTCATGCGGTGTGATAAGGGTGGCTAAAACGCGGGATGCTATTTCGGGAAAAAATGATTTCTGTAAAAAAAAAATTAAATGTGAAGGCTCCCGTGGTGATATAAGGAAATGAGATATTGTGAATTTATTTATGATTTGGGACTACGAGGCGGTACCTCAGGAGTGCCCTGTTGATATTTCTTTATTTATGTTCTTATCTTGGGTGATTTTGTTTTATTTAATATGTAAATTCTTGTCTTCTTCCGTGATGTACTAGTTGACTTTATTATTATGTGTTTTGTGCTCCTAGTTGTATTGTGTTGGCTTTGGCTTTTTAGCACGAGACTCTGAAGAAGTATATTTCTGGTTTTTCTTACTGAACTTCGATGATTGAGTTGATTTAAATAAAAGAAATTATTATTATATTTTAAATTAAATAGTTTTACAACCAAACCAGTAGTTTATCCGATGCTTTAATTTAAGTGCAATGTTATTTTCTTTACCCAAATGATTTCTAAAAATAAATTCATTTCTTTGTTGATTTCTTACTTGATTTAAAAAATTTAAACTCACTTTAGTGGAAATAAATTGATCATGTGGATCTTATATACATTGAGGATATTGGCACATGAATTGCCATGCAGTTGAGATATGAAATGAGGGAACGAGATGTCGAAACAATATGATGATTTAATTATAGGCACGAAGTGCCGTGGAGATATGAAAAATGGGTTGAGATCCGTGTTTATGAAAAAATATAAAAATTGACTGAGACCCGTATTTTTATGATTATGAAATGAGGTGTCACATGTTAACTTTTTAATTGAAGAATTATATTCAAAATATTTATTTGGAAGGATTTTTATTTTGAAAGTATTATATGAAAGAATTGTATTTGAAAGATATTTATTTGAGGAAAATTATATTTGAAAGAGACTTATTTGGTAGAATTATATGTGAAAGACATTTATTTGAAGAATTTGATTTAATTGGGTGTACTTGTATTTATTATTTGTTAAGCGATATTAAATGGCGTTTTCGTTGTCTTGATGTTCATATCACTAATTGTTTTATGTCGCCCTTATTGTTATCTGTTTCCTACTATTTCATATATTATATTGCACATGCTATTAGACTAGTGAGTGTCTTGACTGTACCTCATCTCTACTCCACTGAGGTTAGTCTTGATACTTACTAGGTACCGACCGTGGTGTACTCATACTACACTTCTGCATATTTTTGTGCAGAGCCAGGTATTGGAGATATCGGACTTGAGATGAGTTAAAGCGGGATCGTAAGGATTCAAGGTAGATCTGGTTGGTCATCGTAGTCCCTTGGAATTTTTTCATTTCATTCTACTGTTAATTTTTAATCAAACGGTATTGTATATTCGGTCCTCGTGATCATTCCATGTATTCAGTTAGAGTTTGTGACTCAGTACTACCAGTCTTGGGAGGTTGTATATTCATATTTGTTCCGCTATTAGTTTTGATTACTTATTTTTTTTTAAATGGCTTCAAAATATAATTGGAATCGGCTTACCTAGTCTTAGAGACTAGGTACCATCACGACGCCTGTGGTGGGATTTTGGGTCGTGACACGGACATAAGATACTTTAGCTACGTACGAACTCTCGTCACCTCGTGCGTACGTACCACCCACAACTAGTAGCATATAACAATTTCATCACCTAGGGATAATTTTCCCTCACAGAGTTAGACATGAGACTTACCTCACTCCGAAGTTCCATAACCAGCTCTAACACCACTCTAACACCTCAAACCGATGCTCGTCGCTCCAAAACTAGTCAAACAATGTGCAAACCAATGAAAATACACTCTAATACTCATAATAAATCAATTCATAATAATTCCCAACTACACTCGAAAAGTCAATAAAGTCAACCCTCGGGCCCACGTACCCGGATTCCGAAAATATTTGAAGATAAACTTTACCCATAACATCACGAACTCAAATATATAACCTATTCTAAATTCCATGTCCAATTTCGTGGTCAAATTCCAAAAATACCAAATTCTATGTTTTTCTCTTAAAATCCCACAATTTTCATAAATATTCATATTTTAATTCACATATAAACCATGTATTTAACTCAAAAGGTATAGAAATCACTTACCTAAAGTTTGATGATGAAAATGGCACTCTACAATCGCCCCAAATTCGGCTCCCATTGAAGTAAAGAGGTTAAAATGAGCCAAACTCCCGAAATAAAGCTTCTGCCAAGGTATTAACCCTTTGCGATCACGGAAAATGCTTTGCGATCGCGAAGCACAACTTTTCTCAGCTCAAAATTGCACTTCGCGATCGCGGAAAACCAATCGCGATCGCGAAGAGCACGCTGCCCAACTCCTCCAGATAGCCTCTAGTAGAATGGTCATAAAGTTTTGTACAAAACTCCAAATGTCAAATGATTTTACTTTCTCAAAATAAGACACCAAGGGCTACAACTTTTATTTTTGAATCATCTCCAAATTCCTTATAGATTGCAAGATATAAGCTTCCAAAATCAACCCTATGCAGCAGAAATGTCATGACCCGAAATTCTCACATTCGGACTGTGATGGCGCCTAACATTTCACTTGCTAGGCAAGCCAACGTTAGAATAATATTATCTATTTTTAAAATAATTTTAAATTTATTAATAACAAGGAAGCAAATGCGGAAGCAATTTTGAAATAATCTATAAAAATAATGGTATCTAAATACCATCCCAGAATTGGTGTCACAAGTGCACGAGCTTCTAGAGTAAATACAAATAAAAGTCTGAATAAAATAAAGCTGTCTGAAAATAAACACACAACTAAAGTACAATAGACGGGGACTTCAGAACTGCGGACGCCATGCAGTTATACCTCAAGTCTTCTCTGGTAGCTGAAATCCGAGCAAGTCTATGGTACGCCGCTGGGACCAACTCCAAAATCTGCACAAGAAGTGTAGAGTGTAGTATTAGTACAACTGAGCCACGTACTGGTAAGTGCTGAGCCTAACCTCGACGAAGTAGTGACGCGGCTAAGGCGGTTCACTTACATTAACCTATACGCAATATTAATAAAAACAACAAATAATAGAAATAAATCAGGTAACTCATTTATAATAATTGAAGCCAACTCAGCAGTCATAACCAATTATCATTTCCATCAATTATATTGCAGCGTGCAACCCGCTCTCACAATATATTCACATTCAATTCTGTTGCAGCGTGCAATCCGCTCTCACAATATATTCGCATCCGGTTCTGTTACGGCGTGCAACCCATTACTCCAATATATTCATTTTAATCAAGTCTGTCATATATTTATTTCAATCAAGTATATATATTGACTTTTCAATAAGTCTGTTGCGGCGTGCAATCTGATCCCCCAATATTGACTTTTCAATAAGTCTATTGTGGCGTGCAATCCGATCCCCCAATATTGACTTCTCAATAAGTCTGTTGCGGCGTGCAACCCCGATCCTCCAATATTAACTTTTAATAAGTCTGTTGCGGCGTGCAACCCGATCCTCCAATATATCCATTTCAATCACTTCTTATAGAAGAAAGTTTCCCAATAAATGCAACAATTAATATAAAATTATAAGACAACAAGTATACAACAATTATGATTTAATTATGAAACAAACAATGACATATAGCAAATTATTATAGAAATTAGGGAGAAAATAGGCAATTTAATATTTAATATGCTAAATGTCAAATAACAATTAAAACACATAATTCAAATAGCATGTAACAATTAATGCAGGAATTCAAGAATTAATATTTGACAAAGAATAAGAGAGAAATAATTATTATAATAATTAATTTATGATTAAAAACAATTTATGATTTTTCAAGTAAGCAGGCAAACAATTAATTTGACGACGTATAGACACTCGTCACCTCGCCTATACGTCGTTCACATGCACTTCACATAACAAATAATTTAAGGGTTCTATTCCCTCAAGTCAAGGTTAACCACGACACTTATCTCGCTTTGCAAATTCCAATCAATTATTCAACCCTAGCTTTTCCTTTTAAATTTGCCTCCGAAAGCTTCAAATCTATTCACAAACAATTCAATATATTCAATACTAATCATAGGAATTAATTCCATATGAATTTACATATTTTTTGGATAAAAATCCAAAATTTATTAAAATATTCGACAGTGGGACCCACATCTCAAATCCTGGAAAAATGCGCGAAATCCGAACACCCGTTCCGATACGAGTTCAACCATACAAAATTTGTCCAATTCCAATATCAAATGGACCTTCAAATCTTAAATTTTCATTTTTGGAAGATTATAGAAAAATCTGATTTTTCTTCCATAAATTAATGGATTCATGATATAAACGAGTATAGAATCATGAAATATAATCAATATAGGATAAGGAACACTTACCCCAATATTTTTCCGTAAAAATCGCCCAAAAATCGCCTTAATCGAGCTCAAAAATGGGAAGAAGTTGAAAATGGGTCGAAACCCCATTTCCAGAACTTAAGTTCTGTTTCTGGGGCTTTTACCCTTCGCGTTCGCCAAGGTACTCTCGCGAACGCGAAGCACAACTTTGTTCTGTCCAACTTTTACTCTTCGCGAATGCGAGGGCTACTTCGCGAATGCGAAGCTTGCCTGGCTTGGCCTTCGCGAATGCGAGATGCCTTTCGCGAACGCGAAGGCAATTGACCTGGTCAGTCTCTTTCCCTTTGCGAACGTGAGGCTTCGATCGCGAACGCGAAGCTTCGAATCCCAAGACTTCGTGAACGCGTCCTCTCTGTCGCGAACGCGAAGCACAAAATGTGCCAGCCCCAATTTTCTCTTCGTGAACACGACACTCCCCTCGCGAACGCGAAGAAGGAAACCAGAAGTAGTTTTCTGCAGTTTCCTCAAGTCCAAAAATGATTTGTTAACCACCCGAAACCAACCCGAGCCCTCGGGGCTCCAAACCAAATATGCACCCAAGTCCTAAAACATCATACGAACTTGCTCGCGCGATCAAATCGCGAAAGTAACACCAAGAACTACGAATCGGACACCAAATCAAAGGAAATTTTCAAGAAAACTTTAAAACTTATATTTTTACAACCGGGCATCTGAATCACGTCAAATCAACTGTGATTCTCACCAAATTCGGCAGACAAGTCATAAATATTATAGTGGACCTATACCGGGCTCCGGAACCAAAATACGAACCCGAGGTCAATAAATCCAACATCAGTAATGTTTTAGAAATCATTAAGCTTTCAAGCTTTTAATTTTTCATCAAAATTCTATATCTCGAGCTAGGGACCTCGGAATTCGATTCCGGACATACGCCCAAGTCCCAAATCACGATATGGACCTACCGAAATTGTCAGAACACTGATCCGGGTTCGTTTGCTCAAAATGTTGACCAAAGTCAACTTAGTTGAGTTTTTAAGCTCTATTTCACATTTTAATCCATTTTTTACATAAAAACTCTCCGGGAAATTGTACGGACTGCGCACACAAGTCAAGAAATGATAAATGGTGCTTTTCGAGGTCTTAGAATACAGAATTACTTATTAAATTTAAAGATGACATTTTGGGTCATCACAAGAAATTTCTTTTTTGCGAACGCGAATCTTCTTCCGCGAATGCGATTCACAGACTCCTTTCTCCCATTTTTCTATTCGCGAACGCGACCCTTTACTTGCTAACGCGAATAAGGGCGTACCAGACCTCAAAAACAGCAGCTCAACATGGCAAAATGACCCGTAGACCCTCCGAAACACACCCGAGGCCCCCGAGACCCCGTCCAATCACACCAACAAGTCCCAATACATGACACAAATTTTCTCGAGGCCTCAAATCACACCAAACAATATCAAAACTATGAATCGATGATCGAAACCTTTCTTTAAACTTTCAAACTTCGACGAACGCGTCCGATTCATACTTAAAAATTCCGGAATGACGCCAAACTTTACGTACAAGTCATGAATCACGATACGAACATATTCCCACGCTCGAAACCTCAATAGACATCGATAACACCAAAGTCCACTTCAAATCAAACTTAAGAAATTCTTAAACTTTCAAAATGCTAACTTTCCATATTAAGCGCCGAAATGTCCCCGGATCACCCAATACTCAACCCGAACATGCGCGCAAGTCCGAAATCATTATACAACCCTATTGGAACCTTCAAATCCCGATTCTGAGTCGTTTACTCAAAATTCAAACCTTAGTCAATTCTTCTAACTTAAAACTTCTGAAATTAGAATTTTCCATCCGAATCAACTCTGAACTTCCCGAAATTCTATTCCGACCACATGTACAAGTCATAATGCCTGATGTGAAGCTACTCAAGGCCTCAAACCACTGAACGACGCGCTAGAGCTCAAAACAACCGGTTGGGTCGTTACATTCTCCCCCCACTTAAACATACGTTCGTCCTCGAACGTGACAAGAACTGTTAAGGAGTTGTCCAAATTCACGAGTTAACACCTTGTGCATTTACTCGTGCCACCACAACTCATGTGAGCACCTTTGCTTGAGCCAGACTGAAAATCCTTCCTACTACCTTAGCTAACAAGATTTAGAACCAAATTCCAATATCCGAAATTCTCCACGATACTCGATTCTAACATACGAACACCGTATCAATCACTACACATTGAACCCAACATGACCATGCTCCTCTGCTGAAATCACATCATGCACCACATAGGTCGCTTGACCATAACAGCATCTCCTGACTACAATAACTGCAATTCTACAAATCTGACGCCCACAACGCACCTCATGATGCATATAAGTCATGTTCCAACTCTCGCAATACCGCCACGATGGAAGAGATGCGTAGAAACTAATAACCACCTGCCGAATCAACAATTCATGGAGTCTCTCCTCCTGATAAGGACCATTACCTCATTTTGAACTGAATAACGATATTTGCTATTTAATATACCCTTCATAACTATGATCGCACTGATCCCAGGTCCAATAACCTCGTCTCATCCAGTACAAGTTGTTCAGGCAATAAGCCATCTTAAAAACTGCCAAAAACTCATATAACACCAATAATGCACCAACAAGATACGAACTCAAATATAACTCACAAGGAAGAATGAACTTTGACAAGGAATTACCCATCCCGCGTAATGAATAGAACGGCCGAATAGGTGCTACGAACCTACCTTAGGGATGAAAAACAAGGCACACACAATAAGTTTCAGGAACTATGCTCAACATCTTACTGTTGCGGTGTGTAACCCGATCCACACATGATACCATTGCGGCATGCAACCTGATCTCAACATGATACCGTTGCGGCGTGTAACCCGATCCAAACAACATACTCGTGGCGGCGTGCTACCCGATCCACATATGACGAACGTGTTCGATTCATACTTAAACATTTCGGAATGACGCCAAACTTTACGTACAAGTCATGAATCACGATACGAACCTATTCCAAGGCTCGGAACCTCAACGGACATCGATAACACCAAAGTACACTTCAAATCAAACTTAAGCAATTGTTAAACTTTCAAAATGTTAACTTTCCATATTAAGCGCCGAAATACCTCCGGATCACCAGATACTCAACCCGAATATACTTGTAAGTACGAAATCATCATACGAACCTATTGGAACCTTCAAATCCTGATTCCGAGGTCGTTTACTTAAAAATCAAACCTTAGTCAATTCTTCTAAATTAAAGCTTCAAAAATTAGAATTTTCCATCTGAATCAATTCTGAACTTTCCAAAATTCGATTCCGACCACATGTACAAGTCATAATACCTGAAGTGAAGCTACTCAAGGCCTCAAACCGCTGAACGACACGCTAGAGCTCAAAACGACCGGTCGGGTCGTTACATTAATAGTACACATATGGTATATAGAAGTTTTGACAATAACGTCATACATGCAGAATTGATGATACTGGTCAATGTGCTTCTAAGTATATGTTTATCCCCGAATTCAACTTTCGTCTTCTGAAACTAAAAAATATCCTTTTAAATTTGTGTGAAAATAATTTTTAGTATATTTATGTTTTGTAGTTATAATAAATAAAGCACAAGGACAAATATCCTAAATATTAGGCTATATTTATAATAATATATTTTCTTACACGAATAACTATATCTTGCATTTTTAAGAGAGATATCAATATCGACAACAAGAGTTCTGGTTATGGCAGAGCAACCAAAGCATTAGAATGAAACATACACAAAAAAATATCGTCTACAAAGAAGTGTTCGGTAAGATACCATCATATTTGATACCTTTAAACTACAATGCATAATTATCTACTTAACATGACTAAAATTAATCATTTGTGTAAGTTCTGATGATATCCTTTCATTTTGAATTCATGTATTATGCTAATGTAATAATATTTTTTGGCATTTAGATGATTGTTGTATTATTATATATAAAAAATTTCACATTAATTAAATTTTATTATTCCTTCATATAAATAAATATTTAAACCATTATATGCCATTATTAACGTGCAACGCACGTTTATAGATACTAGTAAATATAAAACATGATTTAAAATAGATAAATTTGAATAAATTTTTACATTCAATTTCAACATTACCTTTCTTAAAAGACTTTGTAAGAAAACTTCAGAGAAGGATAAATGTATTATATTGTTATTTAATTTCGAGACTAGTAATCTCATAATTGTTAATCTCATATAGAATAATATAATTATCATATACAGTCAATCCTCTTTATAACATGCTAATTTGTTTCAATACTTTTTGGCTGCTATCATAAATGCTATTATAGAGGACATACATTATAATATAACAAGAAAATTGGCTCGCGATGGTTAGGTGAGTTGGTTGAGTGAGTGGTTTCCTACACGGAAGATTTGAGACCGATTTCCCTCACCGACAACCTCCTCAATGAGAGCTTGTCAAACTGTGAACAAAGTTACCCGGTGCATATCCCAGGTTTTCCCTTGGAATTTTTCAAAAACGATTATTACTACTATTAATAAGGGAGAATCGGGAGTTGCTTTTGGTCAAAGTGAATTGACTGAAAAGCCCAAATCTCTTCAATTTATTTCTTGTCATCCTCCTTGCCTATCTGCGGTACTCTTTGTATTCAGATCTATTGTGATTTAAATACTCTGCCTTTATTTATCTGTCTAGATAAAATGCTGAAAGAATGGGTCCCTTGCCATTTACACGTTCAGTAAGGTTGAAGGCTACTATGATTCATGGGCCCACTTAAATTTATTATTTCACACCATAAATTTATAATTTACGTTCCTATGCACATGTTTAGATTAATGACTATGTGAACTCTGCTTAAATTTATCAATCTCACATCCAATTTCTCCTTAAATCAACAATAACATACCCAATATATTTTTTATAGTATATAATTTGGAGAGGGTAATTTATACGTAGACCTTACGCTTACCTCGCAAAAGTAAAAAGATTGTTTTAGATACATTCTCAGATCAAGAAAAGCAATTTACATCAGGTTTGAAAAATAATTCCTCCCTTAAATGGATACACTAATTAGACACTGTACTAATTATGTATATTTAAATTGTGTAAATATTTTTTTTCTCTTGCTTTGTAGTTTAAAAGCGAGTAACATTTTCTGTCTTAATATTGTATTTGATATTAAGAATAAACGAATATTAACTACTATAACCAAGCAAAATATAAATTATTTTACAAAAGGCTAATCCTTAAATATTACGATGTCATTTCAAACCAAAACATTGAGTTACTTTTATTAATTATTAATTAAGCTCTTCTCATTTGAAAAAAAGCTTGCTATGACTTAATTTAAAATACTAATAGTAAGGTATGATATGTTTATATATATATATATATATATATATATATATATATATATATATATATATATATAAAGAGAGAACTGATTAAGAAATAACACATACTCAAATTAGAACTCACGATATTACTGTTCAAACTGCATTAATTTCACCATTTGAATTTTCGTGATTATTTTGAATGTTAAGTAAACATTCAAGGTACAATTGCTCAATCAATTATCTTCAATTCAATAACTTAATGAGAAAACTCTATAAAAAGGAAGAGTGGAGTTGGTATTCCTTTACAAAATATTTGTTTCTATATATTAAGGTCCACCTCTAATGTAATACATGTCTTTCTTATGTTAAAAGAAGACATCTCATCTTATTTAATACTATTAACAAGTGAATTATCAATAAATAAAATTGCAAACTCTCTGGTTATTCACAAGTTAACGAGATTTAAATAAATTAGAATTTTTTTTCTTAAATTTAACACGCCCATAAATTACCTAAATATGTTGCCTATGAATTTTTGTGCTACCAATAAGCCTACTTATTACTTACTAAAAATAATATATTGTAAATTTCAAATTAGAATACTAGGAACAAAAAAAACACACAAAGAAATAGCAAGTTGACGAAATATTGGTACCATTTTATTTCTTTTTATTTGATGTTTAATTCCAACAAAATAAGTTTAACATCGTATAGTTAACTCATAAACACAATAGTTTTTACTGAATAAAAATACATATGAATTTTTTATCTTTAAATATATTATTTAAAGTAACATTAATGATCTTTACAAAATAATTGGAGTAATGCAATTAAGAATATTATTTTTGTAATTAAGTGTTGGGGCCATGTCAAGCATGGGCCTATCCCTCGTCTAGTTATACAGAGATACCGTTAAATTTCGAGAAAGAACTGAGAAAGGGCACAGTAGAAAACGCCACCCCCTCTAAAAGACAAATTTAAAAGGAAAAAGTTGAAAAAGAAACCAAAAGAATAAAGATGATGAGAGCAACTTTTTAGGAAATTTCCCAAAACCCTCTACTCTTGAAATCATGGCTTCACGCCATTCCAGCAGACATGGGGGTTTTAGTAGTACCAGCAGCAGCAGTAGTAGTCATTTGACAGATTCAGTGTTGAAGAAACAAAAGAATGAAGTCACTGGAGTTGAAGAAACCCTAGACCGTCTCAGTCAGTTGCCGGACGCAATACTCGTGCAAATTCTCTCTCTTTTGCCAACCAAAGATGCCGTGCCGTCATGTCTTCTCTCAAAAAGTGGCGTTATCTCTGGCATTCAATTTATAACTTCCTTTTCGAAATTTTTTATTACAAGGAACCAGAAAACTTCAAAGCCTTTGTGGAGAACGTTTTGACTCATTCCACTTGTTCCAAAATCAAAAAATTCAAACTCGATTTAGATTACATATATATAACGAATTTTGAGTTGGAAATCAACCGATGGATTAGCTTTGCTGTGGAAAGAAAAGTTGGAAGATCTTGTATTGTGTACCCTTGAGGAAGGACTCACTTACCAATTACCTCTATTTATCTACACTAGTTCGTCATTGATTACATTGGAGTTGTGCTATTGGGTGTTTGATAAAGGACTACTCATAGCTTGGAACTCACTAAAGAGCCTAAAGCTGGATGTAATAAGGTTAGACGATGACGATATGGTGAAATTACTGTCAAGTTGTCCTGCTTTGGAAACCTTGGAGTTGTCATGCTTCCGGGGTTTTCATCGTCTTGAAATTACGTCTCCAAATTTAAAGAGACTAATATTAGATGGTGGCGGAGGATACGATTCTTTCGAAATTGTTGCCCCACATCTTCAGCATTTGGAGATTTCAGGAGATCGTGGATATCTCAAGCGTAGGCTAGTAAACGTTTCCTCTTTGGTTACTGCCAGCCTCACTTTTAGCATTATCTGTATCACTGTGGATGACGAGAGTTATATTGGGGAAGAGGAAGATGATGTCGAGGAAGACAATTGTCCTGATTATCATCAAGCTTTCAGAAACCTTGTTCTGCACTATCTTGAAAAGTTGAGTCATGTGACTCAGCTAAAAATTGGAAGTTGGTTAGCAGAGGTTTGTTTTTATGTCAAACTACCTTATTTGATATTTGATTTTTACAAGAGAATTGCAGGATGTAAATTATGAGAAGAGCCTTCAGAATGAATATAATTATTCTGTGAAAAAAAGAATTTTTGGTTGAATAACTGAAAGAATTTTTCTTTAATGCATACAGAATGATCTCATCTTTACCTTTTTGTGACCTTTCATGATCTTCCTATCTACTTTCTGAATTTTGATATTTCTTTATTGACAATAGATTATTTTAGAAACTAACCTTTTGTACATTGTTGTTCCTTAAGTGGTTAGATTTGTTATAGCATTGTCTTTTCGCTGTGGATCACTTTCCTTTGTTGTTGATTCATTTTGTATGCTGTACTATCTTCATTTGGATTATTTCTCCAGGTCGTTTTCATGTTGCAACTCGAAGGAGTTGCACTTCCAGAATTGAGATGCAAATGTCTAACGCTAGAGATGCCTATAACAAAGAATACTTTGTATGGAGTAGCTAGCCTATTGTGGAGCTCGCTTCTTTTGGAGACACTGAACATACACTTGGGAGTTGGGGTAATTTATGCTATTCTTTTTACATCCATCTTCTACTTAGAAGTTTTAACTTTAATCTCCCCCCCCCCCCCAAACACACATACACACACATGCAAAATAAAACATTATTAGTCATTAAGAATCTTTTGTCACTATAAAGCTATAAATTAATTGGTCAGGGTAGTTGCTTTCTATCTGGAAAGGAAAAGGATTGGTGACCAACTGAACGTCTTTTAGCTTCGTTTATGTACTGCTTGAGTATTTCTAATAGGAATTAGCTATCTGAGAACTGTTCAAGTTTCGTGGGTTTTGGAAATTGTTCCTTTATCAGATACTACTACTGTGAAATCATTTTATTTTATCTCTTGTGGAATATTCCCATTAGGCTATAGACCTGCATTCGGTCCTAATTATATTCTTTATTCCAGTTTGCTGATTATTACCACTGCGAACTTGAACGAAGCTATTTTGCCAAAGGAGATAATATCAATTTGCATATAAGATATATGTATATATAGCTTATCGAATATAGCTTATATATATACTATACTATAATATATATAAGCTATATTCGATAAGCTATATATACATCTTATATCGATATATATATATATATATATATATATATATATATATATATATATATATATATATAAGTTATATATACATCTTATATAGCTTATATACTATACACTTAGTAACAATAAAGTAAACAATAGTAGAAATTATAGAAGAAAATTAGAGAGAGATTGTGATAGATTGATGATTTTGTAAGAAAAAATGAAAGAATGATGAGGTATTTATAGTTGAAAATAGGTCAAAAGTGTAATTATAAAAATTTTGGGATTAAAACAAAGTTTGGGGGGTTAAATGACTATTTTATAAATAGCCAACGACTATTTTTGACAGCCCAACGGCTATATTTTTTTAAAAAAAATAAAAATAAAAATTTAAATAGCCGTTGGTACCGTTTGGCCCACTAAGGGACCGATCCGGTCCCGGTCCCTGGCGGGCTAAATGGTCCCGGGCCTGGCGGGCCCAAATCATAGGACCGACCCAGGCCCACTAAAACCAGGACAAACGGTCCTGGCCCGTTTGGCCCGCGATCCCGGGCCGGTCCCGGGCCTGGACCGGCCCACTTGTCACCCTTACTATGGGGGTGCAGACTTCGGAGGGGCTCCTTCAGTCCAAACGTGATATAAAGCCGATATGGCCTGCTGCAGGCGGGCAATCCCGATCCATATAATAAAAAAGCTTATAAGATCTGCTGCAGCGGGCAACCCCGATCAATATAATAATATATATAAAGCCGATATGGCCTGCTGCGACGCACAACTCGATCCCATCAATATACTCACAATGGATGAATATGACTGAGTATGAAATGTATATTTTTAAACAATTAAATTCAACAGTAACACGACCCTATGGGTCCCAAAATATCAGCACGTAGCCTAAACATGATCTTTAATACGAGTCTCAGCTCAATTTCTCTAACACATGGATAATATGCAGATAATAACATGATTCTTTAATTTTATAACTTCACAGAATTTATTTAAGTCACAATTTCTATGGTGCACGCCCACACGCTCGTTACCTAGCATGTGCGTCACCTCCAATAATTGATATAACACAAAATTCAGGGATTCATACCCTCAGAACCAAGTTTAGAAATATTACTTACCTCAAACCGTGTAATTCTTTATTCTACTATGCCTTTGCCTAGCGAATCAACCTCCAAACGCCTCGAATCTAGTTACAATTAATTCGGTTAAGTCAATACAAATCATAGGAATTTATTCCATATGAAAATACTAATTTTCCAAACAAATCTGAAATTTAACTCAAATATCGCATGTGGGGCCCACGTCTCGGAACCCGACAAAAGTTACAAAATATGAATACCCATTCAACCACGAATTCAACCATACAAAATTTACCAAATTACGACATCAACTCGACCCTCAAATCTTCAAATTAAACCAAGAGGGTTTTCACCATTTTTCAACTTAAATCACCAATTAAATGTTAAAAACAACTATGAATTTGGGGTAATTTGACCAATATTGAGTTAAGAACACTTACCCCGTTATTTTCTTTGAAAATCTCCCGAAAATCGCCTATTCCCGAGCTCCAAATCGTCAAAAATTCAGAACTTAAACTTTATGTCCAGGTCTTTCCTCTTCGCGAACGCGGAAGCTTTCTCGCATTCGCAAAGCACAAAATTGTGCTACCCGAATTTCCTCCTTTGCGAATGCGAGCCTGGTCTCGCAAACGCGATGCTTCACCAGGCTACTCAATTGCGAACACGTCCTCTCCACCGCGAACGCGAAGACCAATTTCCCCTATGATGGCTTTTCCTTTCGCGAACGTGAGGCCTCAATCGCGAACGCATAGCTTTGCCCCTCGAACCTTCGCGAACGCGTGCCCTCAGTCGCGAACACGAAACACAAAATGGCCCAGTTCAAATTTCCTCTTCGCGAACGCGAGTCCCTTCGCGTTTGCGAAGAACAACACCAGAACCAGCAACAACAGTAGCAAAACATGAAGAAATGATCTGAAACCATCCCGGAACTCACCCGGGGTCCCTGGGACCTCAACCAAATGCACCAACAAGTCCTAAAATATTATACAAACTTAGTCGAAACCTCAAATCACATCAAACAATGCTAAAAATATGAATCATATCCCCAATTCAAGGCTAATGAACCTAAGAAATTCCAACTTCTACATTCGATGCCGAAACTTATCAAATCAAGTCCGATTGACCTCAAATTTTGCACACAAGTCATAAATGACATAACAGACCTATGAAAATTTTCAGAATTGAATTCCGACCCCGATATCAAAAAGTCAACACCCCGGTCAAACTTCCAAACCTAAACTTTCTAATTTCGCCATTTCAAGCCTAATTTAGCTATAGACTTTCAAATAATTTTTTGGACACTCTCCTAAGTCCAAAATTACCATACAGAGCTATTGGAATCATCAAAACTCTATTCTGGAGTCGTTTACACATATGTCGATATCCGGCCAACTATTTCAACTTAGGCTTTAAATCTTGGAACTATGTGTTCCAAATTCATTCTAAAACCTCCCCGACAAGTCATATATTTATAATTGAATACAGGATAAGCAGTAAATGGGGGAACAAAACTGTAATACTCAAAATAATCGGCCGGGTCCTTACAGAAAGGAATTGACGTAAACTATAACAAATTTGATTTTTTTTTACGTAAATACATTGCTTATACTTGTTAGTCTTCTTTACTCTAATTACAACAAGATGATGCAACAGTACCACCACAGAGTAGCTTGCCTGATCGAAAAAATGAAGCAAACTGGGAAGTGGAAGACTTGACCGTTTAGTTTGAGATGATTTAGGTTTGGAACTTATTTAATTTGATTTGAGATAGATTTGTTTTGAATTTATTGGCTTTGTTTTTTAATGAGTTTAGATGTGTGCTATTATAATTGTCATTGTTAAATGCTTCATTTTATTGTTACTTGCTTTGAATTTAGAGGACTAGACTAACAAAATGTGACTAGTTGCAACTAGTACAGAAGTGAAAGACTTGACAATAATAAAATCAGTACAAAACTAAGAGCTAAAATACTCACATCTTGACATTACTAAAAATGAAAAAAATCTAGTTTGCAACTTTAAACCCTACCTCCAACCCCTATCTTGGTATTTAAAACCCTACCTTCAACCCTTACATTCAACTATTTTTTTCCGAAAAGTTAACCAACATTCAACCACTATTTTGTAACCCTACCCTAGCTATTGATACACGCATAGCATTTCATCCAGTGTTGCTCTCTTAATTGTTCTACCTGCAACTCTTCTTCTTTCCAGTAGATGTGGATGCATTAATTTACCTGCGACCCTTTTTCTTCCCAATCATTGTGTATGCATTGTAGAAGTATTGTATTTAATTGCTTGCTTTGATTTTCAAGTTGTATTGGTGTTAGTTGCATTGTATTTAATGGTTTCAGATACCAAAGTCGTTTTAATATAATACCTATTTTTTTCGGAATTAGCATCAGTGTAAAATTTGTTTTGAATACAAACTCCTTATTTACTATCATAATGACATACCCACCATTTAACTTCCCTATGAAGCATTTACTCTTCCAATACATGATCACTGTTCATTTCATTTCGGTTTTTTAAATTGATAATTAACAAAAATTGTTATAGTAAAGAAGAGCAATGTGATGAAGATTGAAATTTCATAACATCAATAGTTCAACAGAAAATCAAAAGCACGACTACCCTAACTAAAACAACATGAAAATAAAATATAATAAAATGATAAATTAACACAGACACATCCTAGAAACTAATCAATTTCAATCGGATTATCAGAAGTTCCTTCTCCCTTCACTTGAACTTTGAAGACAACATACAGTGGTGCAACATCAACCAACTCAAATTTGACAACGTAACCTCGCTTGACATAATTGTCCAAAATAAAAAGTTTCCGACCTACTTTGAACCTTTTTCGATCACCAACGCTCAAAGATACAAACCACTATTTGCCTATTGGAGGAAGATGCTTGTAGATTTTTCTTGGAATATACTGGGGGAAAAAAGCATTACTATTAAATTTTTGGAAAATATGAAATTGAAACAATAAAAAATATATATACACTACTGATGCATATATTTTTCTGGAGTTAAGGTATAAAAAAAAGTATTTTATGTAAAAGAATTTCAATTAGGATTTAAGTGAAGAAGTTAGTGTAAAATTCAAAGAAATATGTTTAAAGGACATAATAATTTACCAGATCGTCGTAGTTGATGTATGAATCAGTCATAACCACTTCAAATGATTGGATGATTCTCTTCTTCATTATCATCAGTAGAAGAGTAAGATAGGGCTCGTTTGGTAAAGGAAGAGGCGTCCAGAGTCAGGGTTTGTAGGTGAGTGTGTTTTATGTCTTTAAGGTTTGAGTATATGAGTATATATACATGGGGCCAACCCAGTCCAAAAAAATATTTCAAAAACCCCCCCTCAAAAATTTTGAATGCTAATTTTCCCTCTTAAGTTTTTTCATCGTTCAACTTTTAACAGGTTTGTATCCTATTGTTTGAATGCTAATTAAGTCGTTTCAAATGCTAATTCCATCATTTTTGATTAGGAAATATTAATGAATTAAGTTATATATTTTGCATATTTAGTCCCCTTTTAATAATCAATAGCTATTGACTAAGGATTTATTTATATGGCCTATGTTAATTACATCATTGTGATTCATAGTTATATTGACCGTTTATATAATAGACAATATATAATTTCATTCATTAAGGTCATACGTATCGGTCAATAGTTATTCATAAGTCCATTGACTAAGGTTATAGTCATACGGCCTATGCTAATTACATCGTTGTGATTCATAGTTATATTGATTATTTATATAATAGCCAATATATAATTTCACTCATTAAGGTCATACGTATCAGCCTATAGTTATTCATAAGTCCATTGGCTACGGTTATAGTCATATGGCCTATGCTAATTATATCGTTGTGATTCATAGTTATATTGACTGTTTATATAATAGCCAATATATAATTTCATTCATTAAGGTCATACGTATCGGCCTATAGTTATTCATAACAACCATATAAGTCTATTGACTAAGGTTATAGTCATATGACCTATGCTAATTACATCATTGTAATGCATAGTTATATTGACTATTTATATAATACATAATTTCATTCATTAAGGTCATACGTATCGGCCTATAGTTATTCATAACAACCATATAAGTCTATTGACTAAGGTTATAGTCATATGACCTATGCTAATTACATCATTGTAATGCATAGTTATATTGACTATTTATATAATACCCAATATATTATTTCATTTATTGAGGTCATACATTTTGATGACTCGATAGGCCATTTTATGTTTTAGAACCTAATTCTGCACTTTGAAGCCTTAAATACCTCATTCTAGCCTTCCTCGATTTACTGCGCAGTCCGGGTATTTTTTCGAAAAGCTTTTATGTTAAAAACTTAGAAAAATATGAAAGTTTTTCCTTAAGATCCATTTGAGTTGACTTCGATAAACGTTTTGAGCAAACAGACCCGGATTCATATTTTGACGGTCCTGTGGATCCATATCGTGATTTGGGACTTGGGCGTATGCTCGGTATCGAATTCGAAAGTCCCTAGCTCGAGTTATCGCATTTTGTTGAAATTTGAAAGTTAAAGGTTTAATGATTTTGAAATGTTTGACTTTTTAGATATCGGGTCCGTATTTTAGTTCTGGAATACAGTATAGGTCCAATACTATATTTATGACTTGTCTGTCATATTTGGTGTGAAACATAGTTGGTTTGACGTGATTCAGACGTCCGGTTGTGAAAATAGAGGTTTCAAATTTTTCTTAAAAATTTCATTTGATTTGGTGTTCAATTTGTAGTTCTAGGTGTTATTTTGGCGATTTGATCGCGCGAGCCAGTTCGTATGATGATTTTAGACTTGTGTGCCTGTTTGGTTTGGAGCCCCAAGGGCTCGGGTGAGTTTCGGATAGGCTACAGAGTGGTTTGGACTTAGAAAACTCAGCTGGTTCTGCAATTTCTGGTAATTGGTGTCTGATCTCGCAATTGCGAGATCAGTGTTCGCATTTGCGAACATTCCCCAATCCTAACAGGCTTTTATTTGCGAGCAAATTCTTCGCATTTGCGAAGAGTACCTGGGTCAGCGTGAGTTCGCATTTGCGAAGTGGGGCTGGGGCAGGCTTGGTCGCAAATGCGGAAGATCAATGTTCGCATTTGCGAACAAGTCATCGCAAATGCAATGCAAGCAGAGATGTGAAGGTCTTCGCATTTGCCATTGATTCTTCGCATTTGCGAACCCCAGGTCGCAAATGCGACATCTGCAACTGATTAAAATGGGACTTAGACGGGATTTTGGTTCATTCTCTCAAATTTTCAAAACAAGAAACCCTAGAGGCGATTTTTTAACGAACCTTTCTTCCCCAAATCATTGGTAAGTGATTCTAAACTAGATTCTTTCAATCTTTCACTACATTTTCTAAGATTTTAACCAAAAATCTTGTGTTTTCATGGTGAAAATTGGGAGTTATTGGTAGAATTAGGGATTTTTGTAAAATGAAAATTTAGACCTCAAATTGAGGTCGGATTCCAAAATAAATTACACAACCGGGCTCGTGAGTGAATGTGTGTTCATATTTTGTGACTTTTAACCGATTCTGAGATGTGGTCCCGGGGAGGCTTTTTGGGGCGATTTTCTAATTTCTTGCTTTAGCTTTGATTTCATTAGTTAGATTAGTTTCTTATAGTTGTATTTATGATATGTAATTGATTTTGGCTTGATTTGGACCATTCAGAGTCATATATTCGTGGAAAAGGCATTGTTACCGATTGATTAGTTCAAGGTAAGTGGCTTGCCTAACCTTGTGTGGGAAAATTCCCTTAGAATTTGATACTGTTGAGATATGTGAGCATTGTGTATGTGAGTTGACAAGTACGTACACGGGCTATTTGTTGTAAAACCCGATTTTTACTAAGTATCAACATATCTTTCTTTTAATTTGAGTTATACCATTTTAATGAGTATTAGTCTGTTTCCATTCTTAATTGAGCTATTCCAATATGTATAGTTATCCTGTTTAGTCTAATATCACATGTCTACGTGCTTTAACTGCTTATTTGAACTCTGTGAAGCATGCCTAGTTGATTTCCGATTTTTTTTCCTTGTTCTTTATCAGTATTAACTGTAGAAATCTTACTGTTAACTGTTGTATTTATCGGTTTGAGCTGTGTGTTTACTTTTGAGACTACGAGGCGGTTCCTCGGGAGTTCTCCCTGCACATTTACTTTTGAGACTATGAGGCGGTTCCTCGGGAGTTGTCCTTCCATGTTTACTTTTGGGACTACGAGGCGGTACTTCGGGAGATCCCCCTGCATATTTACTTTTGAGACTACGAGGCGGTACCTCGGGAGATTTCCTCGCATATTTACTTTTGGGACTACGAGACGGTATCTCAGGATATCCCCTGTTGATTATTTATTTCTTTTTGACTACGAGACGGTATCTCGGGAGCCCCCCTGTTGTTATCACATTGTGCTGTGTTATTATTTCTCTGTGAATTCTTTCTGTTAAATTTCCCATTTTACTTCATTTTATTATATCATCTATCTTATTATTATATCCCCACCCAGTAGGGCCCGGACCTGACCTCGTCACTACTCTACCGAGGTTAGGCTTGGTACTTATTGGGTACCGTTGTGGTATACTCATGCTACTCTTTTGCACATATTTTGTGTGCAGATCCATATGCTTCTAATCAGTCCCGCTATTAGCTGAGAGTATTTGCTTCTGTATGGAGACTTCAAGGTACATCTGCTGCGTCCGCAGACCTCGGAGTCCCCCTCTATTCTCTCCTATGTCATTTACCTTCTGTATTTCTTTTATTAGACTCTGGTGTATAGAGATTCTAGTTTCCTTCTGTAGTTTATGACTTATGATGTTCCGGGTTTTTGGGAATACTGTGTATTACTAGAGTGTTGGTTATTGTACATGTCAAGCGGCATTCTTACCAGTTATTTAGTTATTTGCTGTAGTTAGTTGTTAAGTTTTACTTCCATTTTGTTACTTTCGTATTTTGTTAGGCTTACCTAGTCGTAGAGATTAGCTGCCGTCACGACGTCTTACGAAGGGAGAATTGGGTCGTGACAAGTTGGCATCACAGTTCTAGGTTCATAGGTGTTGTGAGTTACAAGCCAGTTTATTAGAGTCTCGCGGATCGGTATGGAGACGTCTGTACTTATCTTCGGGAGGCTATGGAATGTTAGGAAAATTTCACTACTCTGATTCCTTGTCGTGCGAAAATTGTTGTCTTCAAAAAAATTCTAAACTTCTGTATTCTATTCTCTCACAGATGGTGAGGACATGCACATGCGGATAAGATGACCAGGCACTCGCGCCCCCTGCTAGAGCCGCGAGAGGCTGGGTCCGGGGGCTGAGGACGTCCACACAGTGCAGCCTGAGCACCCGCACGAGCTTCCACAGAGGAGCCCCAAGTAGCTCCAGCTGGAGGGCAGACACCTCAGATACCTGTTGCTGCACCAGCCCTCCAGGAGACTCCAGCCCAGTTTCTGAGCATGTTCAGCACCTTTGCTCAGGCTAGATTGATTCTACTTGCTCCAACTACATCTCAGGCCGGGGAGGAGCGCAGACTCCCATCGCCGGTACTCTAGAGCGGTGGGTTCAGGTTGACAAGGTTCCAGAGATTATACCGATACAACCGGTAGCTACAGCTCAGCCCGAGGTTAGGGCAGCAATTTCTGAGACGTAGCAGCTCAGACTTGAGAGGTACAAGAAATACCACCCTTCTACCTTCAGTGGATTGGCGTCAGAGGATGCCCAGGGTTTTCTGGAGGTGTGTCACCGTATTCTCCGTATGAAGGGTGTAGCGGAGTCAAGTAGGGTTTCTTTTACTACATTCCAGCTTAGAGGAGCAGCCTATTAGTGGTGGCGTGATTATGAGTTGGGTAGTCCGGCTGAAGTGGCTTCACTTACATGGACCCAGTTCTCGGACAGGTTCTTGAGGGAGTATGTTCCTCAGAGTCTCAGAGACGCGTGGCACACGGAGTTTGAGCAGTTGCGCCAGGGTGCTATGACTGTGTCAGAGTATGCAGTTTGCTTCAGTGATTTGGCCCGACATGCACCAGCATTGGTTGCCACAGTTCGAGAGAGGGTTCGTCGGTTTATTGAGGGACTCCACCCCAGTATCAGGCTTAGCATGGCCCGGGAGTTAGAGATGGATATTTCTTACCAGCAGGTTGTGAGTATTGCTAGGAGATTGGAAGGTACGCTTACTCGGGAGAGAGAGGAGAGGGAGGCCAAGAGGTCTCGAGAGTCTGGGACTTATAGTGGTACTCGTGCCCCAACTGCAGTTCGCCATGGTAGGGGTTATGTGAGTCACCCGTTCATTCAGCTCTTCCAGCCGCCAGTGGTATTTCGGCCCCTTCTAGGCCCCAGGAGCCTTATTATGCACCGCCAGTATCTAGTGCGCCTCCTGCACGAGGTGCTTTTAGCGGTCAGTCCAGCAGACCTGGCCCGAGCCAGTCACAACAGCCATGCCCTCCGAGATCTTGTTTTGAGTGTGACGACACTCGCCATATGGTGAGGGATTGCCCCAGACTTAAGAGGGGTGCACCTCCACAGACTTCTGAGGCGCAGCGTGCTCCACCGAGTCCTCAGGCTATGATTATAGCACCAGCTACCGCCCCACCTGCTCAGCCAGCTCGAGGTAGAGGTCGCCCTAGAGGGGGAGGCCAGGTCAGATATTATGCTCTTCCTGCTCGTACAGAGGCAATTTCTTTCGACTCTATCATTACAGGTATTGTTCCGGTCTGTCATATGGATGCATCAGTCTTATTTGATCTAGACTCTACATATTCCTATGTGTCCTCTTATTTTGCCCCATACTTGGGCGTATCTCGGGATTCCTTGAGTTCCCCTATTTATGTGTCTACTTCTGTGGGAGATTCTCTTGTTGTGGACCGCGTGTATCGATCGTGTTTGATTGCTCTTAGTGGTTTTGAGATCAGAGCCGATTTATTATTGCTCAGTATGGTAGACTTTTATGTTATTTTGGGCACATACTGGTTGTCTCCCTATTATGCTATTTTTTATTGTCACGCCAAAACCGTGACGCTGGCTATGCCAGGATTACCACGATTAGAGTGGACAGGTACCTTAGAGTATACTCCCAGCAGAGTTATTTTATTTCTTAAAGCTCAACGAATAGTTGAGAAGGGGTGTGACGCGTATCTAGCTTATGTGAGAGATGACAGTATTGATACCCCTACAGTTGAGTCAGTTCTAGTAGTGAGGGACTTTCCAGATGTTTTTCTAGCTGATCTTCAGGGCATGCCGCCCGGCAGAGATATTGATTTTGGCATTGATTTGTTGTCGGGCACTCAGCCCATCTCTATTCCTCCATATCGTATAGCCCCTCTTGATTTGAAGGAGCAGTTACAGGAGTTGTTTGATAAGGGCTTCATTCGGCCCAGTGTGTCACCTTGGGGTGCTCCTATCTTATTTGTGAAGAAGAAGGATGGTTTTATGCAGATGTGTATTGATTACCGCCAGTTGAACAAAGTCACGATGAAGAACATGTATCCATTGCCTCGTATTGATGACTTATTTGATCAGTTACAGGGTGCTAGAGTGTTTTCCAAGATTGACTTACGTTTAGGCTATTGTCAGTTGAAGATTCGGGAGCCATATATCCCGAAGACTACTTTCAGGACTCGGTATGGTCACTACGAGTTTCTTGTGATGTCATTTGGGATGACCAACTCCCTAGCAACATTTATGCACTTGATGCACAGTGTGTTCCGACCCTATCTTGACTCATTCATCATTGTGTTTATTGACGACATTCTGGTATACTCCCGGACTCGGGAGGATCATGAGCAACACCTGATGACCGTGCTTCAGACCTTGAGAGAAAAGAAGTTATATGCAAAATTTTCAAAGTGTGAGTTTTAGCTAGACTCAGTGGCATTCTTGGGTCATGTAGTATCGAGTGATGGGATCCAGGTGGATCCGAAGAAGATTGAAGCAGTGCAGAGTTGACTCAGACCGTCCTCAGCTACGGAGATCCGAAGTTTTCTTGGTTTGGCGGGGTATTACCGTCGATTTGTAAAGGATTTCTCATATATTGCAGCACCTATGACCAGGCTGACCCAGAAGGGTGCTCTGTTTAGGTGGACAGAGGAGTGTGAGGAGAGCTTTCAGAAGCTCAAGACGACTTTGACTACAGCTCCAGTATTGGTATTGCCTACAGGTTCGGGGTCTTATACTGTATATTGTGGTGAGTCGCGGATTGATCTCGGTGCGGTGTTGATGCAGGACGGTAGGGTGATTGCCTACGTGTCCAGACAGCTGAAGGTGCATGAGAAGAACTATCATGTCCACGACCTTGAGTTAGCATCTATTGTTCATGCCTTGAAGATTTGGTGGCACTATTTGTACGGTGTCCCTTTTGAGATTTACACCGATCACCGGAGTTTGCAGCATCTGTTCAAACAGAAGTATCTTAACTTGCGTCAGCAGAGGTTGTTGGAGCTGCTTAAGGATTATGATATTACCATTTTGTACCATCCCGGGAAGGCCAATGTGGTGGCAGATGCTTTGAGTCGCCGGGCAGAGAGTTTGGGGAGCTTAGCATATCTACCAGCAGTAGAGAGGCCCATGGCGTTAGATGTTCAGGCCTTAGCCAACCAGTTTGTGAGATTGGATATTTCTAAGCCGAGTCGAGTATTGGATTGTGTGGTCTCTCGGTCTTCTCTTTATGATCGTATCAGGGAGCGTCAGTATGATGACCCCTATCTACTTGTCCTTAAGGACACGGTCCAGCACGGTGACACTAAGGAGGTCACCATTGGGGATGATGGTGCATTGAGGATGCAAGGCAGGCTATGTGTGCCCAATGTAGATGGTTTGCGTGAGTTGATTCTCTAGGAGTCTCACAGTTCATGGTATTCCATTCATCCGGGTTTCACGAAGATGTATCAAGACTTGAGGCAGCATTATTGGTGGAGGAGAATGAAGAAGGACATAGTGAAGTATGTAGCTCGGTGTCTAAATTGCCAGCAGGTGAAGTATGAGCATCAACGGCCAGGTGGGTTGCTTCAGAAGTTAGAGATTCCGGAGTGGAAATGGGAGCGGATCACTATGGATTTCGTTGTTGGGCTTCCACGGACTCGGTGGAAGTTTTATGCAGTTTGGGTAATTGTAGATAGGTTGACCAAGTCAGCTCATTTCATTCCTGTGATGACTACCTATTCTTCCGAGCAGTTGGCTTGAGTTTGTATTCGCGAGATCATCATGCTTCATGGCGTATCGGTATCCATCATCTCTGACCGGGGTACGTAGTTTACATCACGGTTCTGGAGGGCCGTACAACATGAGTTAGGTACTCGAGTGGAGCTGAGCACAGCATTTCACCCTCAGCCGGACGGGCAGTCCGAGCGCACTATTCATATATTATAGGATATGCTCCGTGTGTGTGTGATGGAGTTTGGAGGTTCGAGGGATCAGTTCTTGCCACTTGCAGAGTTTGCCTACAACAACAGTTATCAGTCGAGCATCCATATGGCACCATATGAGGCTCTATAAGGTAGGCGGTGTCGGTCTCCAGCGGCTTGGTTCGAGCCGGGCGAGGCTAGATTATTGGGTACAGACTTAGTTCAGGATGCTTTAGAAAAGGTTAAGGTGATTCAGGATCGACTTCGCACAGCCCAGTCCAGACAGAAAAGTTATGCGGATCGGAAGGTTCGCGATGTTGCATTCATGGTTGGGGAACGAGTCTTGCTCCGGGTGTCACCCAAGAAAGGTGTGATAAGGTTCGGAAAGAAGGGCAATTTTAGCCATAGGTATATCGGGCCTTTTGATATTCTTGAGAGGGAGGGGGAGGTGGCTTACGATATGCAAACATTCCTTGATGTTAACAAGGAAACTCCGAGACTAACCCGGAACCTTAACGCACGATCAGGGATAAAAGAAGAGAAACATTTCCTAAATGTCGTTGTAGCCTCCCTATTATAAGCGTGGCCAGCAACACACCGATAAGAGGGACTCTACTGACACGGCTCCATGAAACCTTAGGACTCCTAACCTATGCTCTGATACCAAGTTTGTCACGCCCCAAACTTAGGGAGTGCGATCGACGCTCAACCGAGTAAACCCATTCGAGCAAGCCTAATTTACATTAACCTCTCATCATTACTCATGCATGATTTACCATAACATAATTAGATCTTGACTTTCATATTGAATACATTTGGCTCAATGACCCATAATTTCTTTCTCATGATGGTTACATCTTTATAAATAGCTGTAAATACTGTGAACATAAATACATGACAAAACTTATATCTTTAATTACATGACCCACAGTGTACATGGAGCTTCTATGATAATAGATACCTAAATACATAAGATGAACTAGACCCAAACACCCACTAGAACTGTAGCGGGCTCACCATAAGCTGAGTAGTGAAAAAGATCCCTATCATCCTGTAGAAGTATACCTGCATCCATTAAAAGATGCAGCGCCCCGGCAAAAGGTACATAAGTACATGTGGAATAGTACTCGTATGTAAGGCAGACAAAACAACATATGAAAATACGGTAACTCAAATAAGAGGCAAATAAAGTACATCAAGAAACTATGAAACATCCCATAGAATCAAATTTCAAGTCTTATTATACTTACATCATTCTGAACTTCTTTTAGGATCAATTGAGTCATATGAATTATACGCGGAACATATAATATAATGTAATTCAAACAACATGTACAAACGAGGACAACGAGGGTGGCACCTATTTTCTGCATTAATAATGCGTCTCATTAGACCGTCCTTAGTGTTCACATATCATATTATACACTTATGTGATTCATAAACCGTCCATAGTGTTTATTCATACCGTATACCTATACATCTCATACACAATGCACCTATGCATTTCATAGACCGTCCACAGGATTTCATAACACAATATACCTATGTGTTTCATAGACCATCCACATGATTTTATAACATGATATACCTATGCGTTTCATAGACCGTCCACATGATTTCATTACACAATATACCTACGCATTTCATAGACCGTCCATAGGATTTCATAACACGATATACCTATGCGTTTCATAGACCATCCACAGGATTTCATAACACAATATACCTATGTGTTTCATAGACCGTCCATAGGGTTCACATATTATATTATACACCTATGCGTCTCATAGACCGTCCATAGTGTTCACATATCATATTATACACCTATGCATCTCATAGACCGTCCATAGTATTTATTCATACCGTACACCTATACATTTCATACACAATACACCTATGCGTTTCATAGACTATCCATAGGATCCCATACATAATACACCTATGTGTTTCATAGTCTGTCCATAGGATTCCATACACAACACACCTATGCGTTTCATACACCGTCCATAGGATTTCATACACAATACACCTATGCGTTTCATAGACCGTCCATAGGGTTCATCACACATCATTATGCACATAACCATATATAAACTCAAAGCAACATGATTAACATTACATTTAAGGTCGTAAGTTACCGGATCATTGAAACACTTCATGTTCATGCTCATCATGGAGAAACATAGCTCATTGCATTAGCACATGCATAGTGAATCAATAAGTCGATTTCAATTGCACATGAGCCCAATTTCTTTCCTTAAGGTTCATCATAAATTAGCATGGGATGTCTCTCTTCCGCCTCAATATATACCCTCTTGTCAACTTAAGGTCATTAGCTAAGTTCATGATTCTTGGAGACTTAACATCGAAGTCATTTGCATTTATTATTTTAGAAGCATACATACAATGATTGAAACCATTGAAACATACAATGCCTCGTAATTCTCATCTTGGTAAGCGGCCATATTTCATGTTCATACTATCACTTACTTGTACTTGCCCTGGGTGATCATAGAACATTAGGAGCATTTAAAACATTTAGGAACACCATAGCCTTAATTCATGAGGACGCAGGAGCTTATAACACATTGGAAACATAAGTACAAATACGTTCATCTCATAACCTTTTACACCATATATCACTTCACAATTACTTTCAACTACTTACAATATCATTATTTCATTGGCTCCCTTGGCCGTACATATTATTCTTCATTCAAGACATTGTGGTCGTATATCATATTCCACACTTTTATTTCTTTACTTTCAAGGATTATCATCACAAACATCATCATATAGAATACTCTCGAAATACATTTCCCCAAAAATGGCAATACACAACCTCAACTCATGAATATGTAAGAACTCAAAACATATTGGAAATACCTACCAAGCACAGCATTAGTTAGAACAACCATATTTGGACATGACTTGATTACATAAGCTTTTGGATGATTCTATCTTTGGAGTCAATTTGGAATAGTTGAATCAAGGCTCATTTCATAATATTTCACACATAATTTCATTTCATTGGCGCTATTGGCCACAAGTATAGCTTTCACTCTTGGCACGGTGTTCACACTTTATATCCCCAACTTACTACTTTCACTTTCAAGTATCTTTATAGATTATCGACAACAAGGAATCCCTAATCACGACTTTTAGTACACCTATGAGTAATTAAGAGTCTTATGCACATTGAGACTTTTTACACAATATGGCATAATAGCCTTCACTTGAAACACTACTTGGAGTCATAACATTTTTATACCCAACTCATGCTTTGAACACATTCCCGAAGGATAACATCATATGATAAGAGCATCCAAAATACATTTTGAACATATACCTTTCAACACAAGGCTTATTCGGAATAGTTAATATATAATGAACAATTCGGGATACCTCAATTGAGCTTTCTTAAACTCTAAAATGTTTCGGAATTCTTATCAACTTCAATCTATAATAACAACATCCAATGGGACCAATATTAGTAACAAATTCTAATTTAGGCCATTTAGGAATTTTATCAAACACCTAGCAGGCATGAATCTCTACATCTCTTAACCATAGAATTAGTTCATCCAACTAATATCATTTACCAGTAATTTATCCTACCATCATTCTTAAATAATTCCAACATCACATACATGACCATCCATCCACACCCAACCAACGAAATTCCATCAAATAATCACATTTCAATCTCTACAATAGTTATGTATTTATATTGGGAACTTATGGCTTCCAATCACTATACCATGAGTTACTATACTTAATTCATACTCATATTTCCATAATATATCCATACATGTAATTCTAAGGGTGTATGTCACGACCCGAAATTTTTCATCGACGGGACCATGATGGCGCCTAACATTTCACTTGCTAGGCAAGCCAACGTTAGAAAATTGTTAAACTAATTCCTTATTTCCATTAAATAAATAACAATAATTAACTAAGATGAAATATACTAAGTGCGGAATATCATAAAGCTGTATTAATTGCTAACACCCGGATCTGGAGTCACAATTCACGAGCATTCTAGAATTTACTACAAGTAATAGACTGAAAGGAATACAACTATATGAATGAAAGAAACAGTAGAACAGAAAAGATAGATGGGGACTTCAAGGTCTGTGAATGCCGATAGATCTACCTTGAGTCTCCGGACAGCGGACCAATAGCAAAATCTCGATCAACCCGAGCCGGTATCAAAATCTGCACAGAAAGTGCAGAGTGCAGTATCAGTACAACCGACCCCATGTACTGGTAAGTGTCGATCCTAACCTCGACGAAGTAGTGACGAGGCTAAGGCAAGGTACCTACAAATCAACCTGTACAATTTAACAGTGTATATACAAATAACAGAAATGAAGAACTAAACAGGAAATGTCGGGAGGGGAACATACTGAGGGGAATACAAGATAAAGAACTACAACAGAATGATCACCAGAGCAGTCAATATACCATGAATCAACAGTAATAGTAAATACAGTAAGGAAAAAAATGTACGGCATCACCTTTCGTGCTTTTACTCTCAATCTCACCATAAAATTAATAGAAACGACACGGCATCACCCTTCGTGCATTAACTCTCATATCATGGCACGACATCACCCTTCGTGCATTAACACTCACAATATGGCACGGCATCACCCTCCGTGCATTAAATATCTCCCTTACCATAATGCAATGCATAAATTACAACAGGGAGATAGAATAACAAGAACAAACCTTACTTCAACATTTGGTTCCATAACATCAATCTCAACTTTGAAATAAAAACTCAGTTATCACCAGAAAATCCGTAAACGTGATAAGAACGATAAATTGAACAACACTAGTATAACACATAACAATTAGGCATAGGAATGAGACAATATAAGAAAAATTGAGAAACATGGAAAAACAGGTAAATTGACGGCGCATAAGTACTCGTCACCTCACATATACGCCGCTCACATGAATTTTATTTAGCAAGTAATCTAAGGTTCCTAATTCCCTCAAGTCAGGGTTAGACACAACACTTACCTCGCTCCGAAGGCCACTTAATTCTCAATCACAACTTTTCCTTTGGAATTCACCTCCAAACCACTCGTATCTATTCAAAAATGACTCAATAATATCAAATATTTCTAAAAAAATCAATTATATTGCGTAAATTAAATTTTCCCAAATTTTCCTCCAAAAGTCGAAAAACGACCCCGGGCCCGCTTGGTCAAAACCCGAGGTTCAGACCAAAATCCTTTAACCTATTCACCCCCGAGCCCAAATATGTAATTAGTTTTGGAATCCGACCTCAAATTGGGGTCTAAATCCTCAAATTTCAAAATTCCTAAGTTCCACCCAAAAATCCTAATTTCACAATAAAAATTCTAGATTCTAGGTTGAAATCTTGTTATAAGATGTAAAAGATTGAAAGAAAAGAGTTAGGAATCACTTACCTATGATTTGGGGAAGATTTGGTCTTTGGAAAATCGCCTCTTAAGGTTTAGGGTTTTGAAAATATGAAGAATGAATGAAAAATCCCGTATAAGTCCAAAGTTATCAGCTGCGGATGGCGCATTTGCGACCTGAGCTTTGCAATTGCGAAGCTCGTAAATGTGAAGGGGTCATCGCAAATGCGAGATCCTTCACATTTCCGCTGCCTTCGCATTTTCGAAGAATATGTCGCATTTGCGGCAATTGGCCCATCGTATTTGCGGGCAGAAATTCGCATTTGTGAACATACCCTTCCCCAGACCCCCATCGCAATTGCGAGAACAAGCTGGCCCAGGCCTTCTTCGCAATTGTGATAGATACCTCGCAATTGCCAAGCCTGCTTTGTTCGCATTTGCGAGGTCTGCTACAGACACCAGCTACACTAGCAATTCTCTAAGTTCTAAAATCACTCAGTAGCCTATCCAAAACTCACCCGAGCCCTCGGGGCTCCAAACCAAACATGCACACAAGTCTAAAAACATCATACGAACTTGCTCGCATGATCAAATCGCCAAAATAACACCTAGAACTATGAATTTAGCACCAAATCAACTGAAATTCTCAAGAACACTTTAAAATTCATATCTTCTCAACTGGACGTCCAAATCACGTCAAATCAACCTCGTTTCTCAACAAATTTCACAGACAAGACTTAAATATCATAATGAACCTGTACCGGGCTCCGGAACTAGAATAAGGACCCGGCACTAACAATGTCAAACATCAATCAATTCTTAAAAATAATTAATTTACAGACTTTTAATTTTCATCAAAAATTCATAACTTGAGCTAGGGACCTCCGAATTTGATTCCGTGCATACGCCCAGGTCCCATAATTCGATACGGACCCACCAGGACCATCAAAACATGGATCCGGGCCCGTTTATAAAAAATGTTGACCGAAGTCAACTAAAATCAATTTTTAAGGCATAAATTCTTATTTTCATCAATTTTTAACATAAAAGCTTTGGGAAAACCTGTCCGGACTGTGCACGCAAATCGAGGAGGGTAAAAATTAGATTTTAAGGCTTAAAAGCGCAGATTCGAGTTCTAAAATATAAGATGACCTTTTGGATCATCACAATGTAGGATTACCTTTTGGAAGAAATCTTGTAAAACCCTCATTTGAGTTCTTGAAAACATTTCTTGAAGATCTATGTATTTTATGTGTAGATTTTATCAATACTAGTGTAGAAATGATGGAATTTCACACCAAAATAATGGGGATTGATTACCTTGAACAATAGGGGAGTTGGTGTTCTTCAGAGAGTGGAGAAGAGCTCTAAAATTCGTCCAAATGAAATAGAAAAAATGAACCCCGAAATTGTATTGTATTAATAAGCCCAAATTTTTGGGTTTCAGATGCTTCCCTGGATGCTTCGCATCCCCAATTCACTCCTCTTTGAAGCTCGGATGCGAACCTAGATTCTATGGCAGCACTTCACTACCAGCTTTTCTTTCGGACGCGGCCTCGGATGCTTTGCATCCACAGGCTCCTCCGTCAGCCTTTGGTAATTTGGTCATAACTTCTTGTATGAATGTCCAAATGACAAACGATTTGAAGTGATAGAAACTAGACTCAAAGACCTTTAATTGGATAGGTCATTCATCACAAAAATCTTTATATATAAGTATATATGCTCGTACAAATTTTTGTCTTATACGTACTCATTTGGAACTTTAGTCTATCATGAAATTTCTAACTTGACTTGGACTTAGGACTCTCCATAGACCCCACATTACTTAAAATATTCCTCTTACACTTATTATCATATCCAATTAATATCCATCCTATTAATAGTCCTCGTCTTTAGAAAAATAATATAATTAGCGCGCATCGACTTTCTTAATAGCGCTTAAGTACTTCTATATTTTCCGGGATGTTACAGTTTATCAGCAGTTCATCCGGTGTTCCATATGTCCATGCTCCGAATGTATCACGGCGATCCGTCCCATGTGTTAGATTTTAGCTTTGTCTAGTTAGACAAGGATTTGACTTACGAGAAGGAGCCAGTGGCTATTCTAGCCCGGTAGGTTCATCAGTTGAGATCAAAGAGTTATCCTTCAGTCCGAGTGCAGTGGAGAGGTCAGCCCATCGAGGCAGCTTCTTGGGAGTCTGAGTCGGACATGCGGAGTAGATATACCCACCTTTTCACCAGCCCGGGTAATTTTCTATGTCCATTCGAGGACGAACGGTTGTTTTAGAGGTGGAGAATGTGATGACCCAATAGTTCATCTTATGTTTTAGAACCTAATTCTATGTTTTGCAGCCTTAAATACCTCATTCTAGCCTTCATCGATTTACGTGTACAGTCTGGATATTTTTCCAAAAAGCTTTTATGTTAAAAACTAAGAAAAATATGAAATTTTTGCCTTAAGATCCATTTGAGTTGACTTCAGCCAACGTTTTGAGCAAACGGACCCGGATTCATGTTTTGACGGTCCCGGGGTGTCCGTATCATTATTTGGGACTTGGGCGTATGCCCGAAATCGAATTCGAAAGTCCCTAACTCGAGTTATCGCACTTTGTTGAAATTTAAAAGTTAAAGGCTTAATGATTTTGAAATATTTGACCAATGTTTGACTTTTTTGGATACCGGGTCCGTATTTTGGTTCTGGAACCCGGTATAGGTCCAATACTATACTTATGACTTGTCTGTCAAATTTGGTGAGAAACGAAGTTGGTTTGACGTGATTCGGACGTCCGGTTGTGAAAATAGAAGTTTCAAAGTTTTCTTGAAAATTTCATTAGATTTGGTGTTCAATTCATAGTTCTAGGTGTTATTTTGGCAATTTGATTGTGCGAGCAAGTTCGTATGATGATTTTAGACTTGTGTGCATGTTGGGTTTGGAGCCCCGAGGGCTCGGGTGAGTTTCCGTTAGGCTACGGAGTGGTTTGGACTTAGAAAACTTAGTTGGTTCTGCAATTTCTTGTAACTGGTGTCTGATCTCGCAATTGCGGAAGTGGGGCTGGGGCAGGCTTGGTCGCATTTGCGATCAATTTGGTCGCAAATGCGGAAAATCAATGTTCGCATTTGCGAACAAGTCATCGCAAATGCGATGAAAGCAGAGATGTGAAGGTCTTCGCATTTGCGATTGATTCTTCGCATTTGTGAACCACAGGTCGCATATGCGACATCTGCAACTGATCAAAATGGGACTTAGACGGGATTTTGGTTCATTTTCTCAAATTTTCAAAACAAGAAACCCTAGAGGGGATTTTTCAAAGAACTTTTCTTCCCCAAATCATTGGTAAGTGATTCTAAACTAGTTTCTTTCAATCTTTCACTACATTTCCTAAGATTTCAACCAAAAATCTTGTGTTTTCATGGTGGAAATTGGGGGTTTGGATAGAATTAGAAATTTTTGTAAAATGGGGATTTAGACCTCAAATTGAGGTCGGATTCCAAAACAAATTACATAACCGGGTTCGTGAGTGAATGGGTGTTCATATTTTATGACTTTTAACCAATTTCGAGACGTGGGCCCGGGGTGGCTTTTTGGGGCGATTTTTTAATTTCTTGCTTTAGCTTTGATTTCATTAATTAAATTAGTTTCTTATAGTTGTATTTATGGTATGTAATTGATTTTGGCTAGATTTGGGCCATTCGAAGTCGGATATTTGTGAAAACGACATTGTTACCGATTGATTGAGCTTGGTTCGAGGTAAGTGGCTTGCCTAACCTTGTGTGGTGGAAATCCCCTTAGGATTTGGTACTGTTGTGATATGTGAGCATTGTATACGTTATGTGACGAGTACGTACACGGGCTATTTGTTGTAAAACCCGATT
Source organism: Nicotiana tabacum (assembly GCF_000715075.1). Taxonomy (NCBI): domain Eukaryota; kingdom Viridiplantae; phylum Streptophyta; class Magnoliopsida; order Solanales; family Solanaceae; genus Nicotiana; species Nicotiana tabacum. The sequence goes on from NC_134091.1 coordinate 39,424,290, forward strand.
TTTACTAAGTATCAACCTGTTTTCCTTTTAAATTGAGTTATCCCATTTTAATGAGTATTAGTCTGTTTCCATTCTTAATTGAGTTATTTCAATATGTGTAGTTATCATGTTTAGTCTAATATCGCATATCTACGTGCTTTAACTTCTTGTTTGAACTTTGTGAAGCATGCCTAGTTGATTTTCATTTTTTTTCCTTGTTCTTTATCAGTATTAACTGTAGAAATCTTGCTGTTAACTATTGTATTTATCGGTTTGAGCTGTGTGTTTACTTTTGAGACTACGAGGCGGTTCCTCGGGAGTTCTCCCTGCACATTTACTTTTGAGAATACGAGGCGGTTCCTCGGGTGTTCTCCCTGCATGTTTACTTTTGGGACTACGAGGCGGTACCTCGGGAGATCCCCCTGCACATTTACTTTTGAGACTACGAGGCGGTACCTCAGGAGATCTCCTCGCATATTTACTTTTGGGACTACGAGACGGTATCTCGGGAGATCCCCTGTTGAGTATTTATTTCTTTTTGACTATGAGAAGGTATCTCGGGAGCGCCCCTGTTGTTATCACATTATGCTGTGTTAATATTTCTCTGTGAATTCTTTCTGTTCAATTTCTCATTTTACTTCACTTTATTATATCATCTGTCTTATTATTATATCTCCAATAGGGCCCGGAACTGACCTCGTCACTACTCTACCGAGGTTATGTTTGACACTTACTGGGTACCGTTGTGGTGTACTCATGCTACTCTTTTGCACATATTTTGTGTGCAGATCCATGTGCTTCTTATCAGCCCCGCTATTAGCTGAGAGTGCTTGCTGTTGTACGGAGACTTCAAGGTACATATGTCGCGTCCGCAGACCTCGGACTCCCCCTATATTCTCTCCTCTGTCATTTACCTTCCGTATTTCTTTTATTAGACTCTGGTGTATAGAATTCTAGTTTCCTTATGTAGCTTGTGACTTATGATGTTCCGGGTTTAGGGAATACTGTGTATTACTAGAGTGTTGGTTATTGTACATGCCAAGAGGCATTTTTACCAGTTATTTAATTATCTGTTGTAGTTAGTTGTTAAGTTTTACTTCCATTTTGTTATTTCCGCATTTTGTTAGGCTTACCTAGTCGTAGAGACTAGGTGCCGTCACGACGTCTTACGGAGGGAGAATTTGGTCGTGACATACGTATCGGCCTATAGTTATTCATAACAACATTGACTAAGGTTATAGTCATATGGCCTATGCTAATTACATCGTTTTGATTCATAGTTATATTGATCGTTTATATAATAGCCAGTATATAATTTCATTCATTAAGGTCATATGTATCGACCTATAGTTATTCATAACAACCATATAAGTCTATTGACTAATGTTACAGTTATATGGCCTATGCTAATTACATCATTGTGATTCATAGTTATATTGACCGTTTATATAATAGCCAATATATAATTTCATTTATTAAGATCATACGCATCGGCCTATAGTTATTCATAGCAACCATATAAGTCTATTTTGTTATTTCCGCATTTTGTTAGGCTTACCTAGTCGTAGAGACTAGGTGCCGTCACGACGTCTTACGGAGGGAGAATTTGGTCGTGACATACGTATCGGCCTATAGTTATTCATAACAACATTGACTAAGGTTATAGTCATATGGCCTATGCTAATTACATCGTTTTGATTCATAGTTATATTGATCGTTTATATAATAGCCAATATATAATTTCATTCATTAAGGTCATACGTATCGGCCTATAGTTATTCATAAGTCAATTGACTAAGGTTAAAGTCATATGGCCTATGCTAATTACATCGTTGTGATTCATAGTTATATTGACCGTTTATATAATAGCCAATATATAATTTCATTTATTAAGGTCATATGTATCGTCCTATAGTTATTCATAAGTCCATTGACTAAGGTTATAGTCACATAGCATATGTTATACATAGCCAATATATAATTTCATTCATTAAGGTCATATTGACAGTTTATATAATAGTTAATATATAATTCTATATATTTTTATTGGTTAATCTTAATTATAATAAAAGGGAAAACATGATTAAATTTTAGGACTAAAATGTATTCTAGCTTCTTTATTAGGAGGGAAAACTAAATAACAATTTTAGACTAAAATGTCAAATAAAATTTTCGGAGGGAAACAAAGGGAAAAGTAAAAAATACGATTGGAGGAAAATTAAAAGTTTTAACTCTTTATATATCTCTTAAACACAAGTTAAAGTGTTAAACAATATTTTCAAATCTCCAAATAAAATAAATACTCTAAACATGAATGCTAACGGATGGATTGAAGATGATTTCTATCCATGGTTTAGGATGAACATGCCCAGATCGTATATTAAGCGTGATGATCTGGTAATTTTTTTTTTCATGATATGATAACTATTGATTATCCCGACTAGCAATAAACCCTGAACCCTATCTTTACATTATATTCTTGCAGATTCTTTCAAAGAGCATATGTGACTATCTTACTCCTATTTCAGTTAAAACAATGCTTTTATGTAATGGGAAGGAGTGGGTTGCGACTCTCACATGTGGTGTTCGGAGAAGACTCGTTAAGGGGTGAAAATAATTTATTGTCGACAATAATCTGAAGAAAGGGAGTGTTATTCTCTTTAAACTAGTTGAGGCTACATCAAGGGTTGTGATCTTCTTTGTTCAAGTGCAAGGAACACCTAATGCTTAGCTCGTCATATGTGCTTTTAGTTATATGTAGTGACTTCAAATGGATCAAAGTAGTATTGTAGGAATATGTTTCTGGATTAATATGATTGTTCCTTATAATATTGTTTGTATTTTTTTTAATGATTATTGTTATATTTATTTATGTTAAGAAGACTACTCGATTAAAAAAAGCCTATTTATAATGAAAATTATTTAATATATTTAGAGCAAAAAATGACTAAACTGAAACTACAACCAAGATATTATTTAGCATTCATCATTTAGGCCAAGTCCCCCTCTTCTTTTCTATCCTTTTATAACCAAGAACAAGACTGGGAAGTTTATCTTAAAATAAAGTCGGAAAATAAATTAATTTGCTCATAGAGAAGTGGAAAAATCAACACGGAAAATCAAAAATTATATTTACCAATACAAAATTTTGAAGACCGGTCCGTTATTAATTAGAATTCAACCACCAACACCTAAACCTAAACCTAAACAAACCTAAACTAAAAGAGAACCTAAACCTAAACCTAAACTTAAACAAGGGTCAAATAACCTTTACATGGCTTACTCAAGTATGATAAATCTAAGGTTAAGACTATGAGATAAAATCTATGAAGGGCACTGCCACGATATGGAAGAAGTTAAAAATAAAAAAAATTATCCAAAATCTGTATAGGTGGATGGATAAAGACAAGCTTCGATAATTAATTGTAGTCATGGAGGAGAATAATAGTTGCATGGAGGAGTGTAATAGTGCATGGAGGAGTGAAATTGACTATTGAGAAGTGTAATGGTTGCATGGAGGAGTAGAAGGGGCTACTAGAAAGTATAATGGAAAGTGTAATGGATGCATGGAGGAGTAGAAGTGGCTACTGGAAAGTGTAATATCCGCATGGAGGAGTACATGTGGCTACTGGGAAGTGTAATGGCTGCATAGGGTCTCTACAGAGAATCTTTAAGTCCTGCTGGGAAGTGGAATAGCTATTATAACTCTCCCTATATATTTTTTTTGTATGCTAACCCTATATAAAACAAACAAACTGAAACTGCTACTACATCTAAGCATAACAATGGATATGACTCTGATCAAGAAAGTTGTTGAACAGCCACTCCATGGTTCACCTGTTAGTCATAATATTTTGTACCAAGATCTTAAGCTTGACTTTACTAAGCTGAAGCATGAGGTTAATGAATTGAATGAGAGGTTGGTTCGTGACTCGAGCATTGATTACCTAAAAAGTGTCATGTTGGAGTAGCATCCACTAACTTCAATTTATACCATGCTTGATGATATGCCCATACCATCCGTCCAGAATGGAGCTAAGAGCAATTCTATTATTGTTATCACAAATGACACTAAATCCGCCTCCAAGACCACCAAATCTTTCTCTGTGACCCAGAATATTGAGTAGTCCATGTATTATGAAGTTTTCTCTCAAGTTGTCTTTTATTTATGGTGAAACTTTTTTAAGAATCTATGAATTTGTCTACCCCTTATGGTGATGTTTTTATTGATCTTATTATATTTTGGTGATGTTATGAAATCTCATATTAATGAAAATATATTGTTATGTCTTTGAATCATTTGTTTTTACTTAAATGATTGTTTGATGCCGGTTAACAAAACAATCCAATTATCTTCAAAGGTGCAATTGTTCGTTTGATGCCTAATGTAATGAAAGAACTAAGAGAAGCATTTGTAAAGATTAATTAAGTTCTCTAAAGGTGGTCAACTCTTTGCCAAATTAAGATAGCACATTGAATTTATGACACCAACCTTGGACAGTAGAAAAATATAATATCAAGAAATATGTAAAAAACTTGAAGATAGTTGAGAATAGAAGAAATACTTATGAAGAAAACTTCCCAAGTTCTTGTCAAAAGAAGGAATTTTTTAGAGATGAATCAAATAGTGTCCAAAATCTGACATTACTACAATTTTCCAGAATCAAACAAATGTAGAAAGTTCATCTAACATTTCGGACAGTGTCCAAAATCTGATGAATATCATGAATCAATGTAGTAAGGTTTAAAATAGGTGCAAAATGAATCTAACACTTATAACTACTTAACACCTAGTCAGTAGATGGTAACACTTTGACACTTAGAACTAAACTTTTCAATGTATAGTGCTTCACCTAAGAAGCTTTTTCGGGCCCCATTTTCTATCTTTATTTTCTCCTTCTTCATCTCTTATCTTTTTTTTAGAGTTAAGGGTTAGATTAAGGAATGAGGGGCGTGAAGAGGAATAATGCTTCGAAAGTCTATGTTGTATTTCGTGGTAAGAGGCCTGGTTATACAACTTTTGGCGTCAGTGTGCTCCTATGGTCACTGGTGTCAATGGTAGCATCTTCAAGGCTTTCAAATCGTATGATGAAGCCATAGCAGCATTCAATGAGTTCAGAAAAAGTTGTCAAGCTGATAATATATCGACATCAAAGGTGTATGTGGTATTTCATAGTAAAAGGCCCGGATTATACAGCTCTTGGTGTGAGTGTGCTCCTATGATTATAGGTTTCAAAGGAAGCATCTTCTAGTCTTACAGATCTTATGGTGAAGCCATAACAACATTCAATGAATTCCAAGAAGAAAATACTGACAGTAAAGAACCATCTTCAAGTTCGTTTGTAGATGAAAGTGGTGTAGGGGTTGAAGGTGGAAATGGAGCAAGTATTATTTCATCTGTGTTGTTAGCTGGAATGTTTGTAGGGATGAAGATATCAAAAAATTGTTCAGTTTGATTATTTCCTCTAATATACTATGTATATATTTCAATGTATTTCGTTTGGTGTAGTATGTGTATATGTGTATTGAGTGCTTTACGAAAAATGATGTAGCCGTGCATGTGTATATATGAATGAAGCCTTGGGAAGGTAATACAATTAAAATAACGAGAGAGAGTTACTTGAAAAAATTGAATTAAAATAAAAATCTGCTAAAGGGTAGAGATGGAAAATAAAAATACACAATTATCCATTATGCCCTCAAAAGGTGTGTGAAGTTACCATAATGCCCCCATTCTGGACGTTTGGGTCATTATTAGTGTGGCCAAATATATTTTTCATTAAGGACAAAATATGTATAAAATGGTAAATTGTGCATTAAATTGCACCTTTTAAGGAAATTCTTACCTCATCTTTCCTTTCCAATCAATATTTTCTGCAGTCATAAGTGCTGATTTATTTCAAGAATCTGATGCGTAGGATTTCCAACCCAAGTAAATGCGAACTGGTATTTAGAATTTGGAAGAACTACAAGCCTATTTTTGCCTCTCTATTTCTTTGGGTAGGGGTAAAGTCTGCGTACACACTACCCTCTCCAAACCCTAGTGCGATTCTACTGGGTTGTTGTTGTTGTACAAGCCTATTTTCAATATTTGAAGAAGGAATATTTAAATAAAAACAATTTATAGGGCATATGTATCTCATGATTAAACTGAAGGATTAAAAGAAAATCTTATTGCTCCATATCCGAGTACATTGTGCAGGAGACAAGAGAGGCCGCAATTTTAAAAAGTGTAATTTCATCAGACATTCTAGTCAAAATTCCAAGGGAGTGTGTATAATTTCGTTGCCTCTCTCTCTTAGTGACTGAAGTTTGCAACACCTACATTAATCATGTCAACAAAATTTAACTAAACCAAGACATAATCATATTGTGAAAATGCGTCTTTCGGCATTAATTAACAATAAAATTGATCATATTAAATTTAATTTGTTTATTGAAAATATAACGAATATTCTTGGGCTCTTTACTCCAAGCGTCTTAATATCTGGAAAAAATTAAATAGTGTGAACCACAAAAAACAACAACAACCCAGTATAATCCCACTAGTGGGATCTGGGGAGGGTAGTGTGGACGCAGACCTACATCCTTCCCTCCAAGAACTCCCCACCTTGCTCTTGGGTGACTCGAACTCACAACCTCTTGGTTGGAAGTGGAGGGTGCTTACCATCAGAGCAACTTAAATATTGTGAACTACAAAAAAAAGATTAAAAAATTAATTAAAGTGGAGCGGAGGAACACCGTGATATGTAATGATGTTACTTGCAAGTTGCAACAAAAATTAGAAGAGAGAAAGTGAGAACCGTAAAACAAGTCACAAAAATTAATTGTTTCTATTGTTTTGAGATAGACTAAAGAAGAAAGAGTCGGGGAAGAAGAAAAAGTGTGGGAAGGGAAGAAGAAAGAGGTAACAAATCAGATATACATCTATTTTGAAGACTGGCACAAATGCTACTTTGACTTGGCATTTCTCCAATATTAAATATTCGCTACGAAAATTTTCAAGTGTTTTGACTATTGAATGATTCTGGGCAGAAATGTGTTTCACCTAAACGCGTTAATAGTTTAGTTTAAATTTCCAAAGTAATTATCCAATGCTGAATACGCAAAGGTATTCCAGGCCAAAATTCATCAAAATCCGAATTCTAGACTCAAGATCATGGCTTCCGTCGATTTAGGGAATCCATCTAACAAACAAACAGTGACTGTCACCGGAGTTGAAGAAACCCTAGACGACCGAATCAGTCAATTGCCGGACTCACTCCTAATTCAAATTCTCTCTCTTTTGCCAACCAAGGAGGCATTCAAAACCTGTATTCTATCAAAAAGGTGGCAGTATCTCTGTACTTCAGTTTATAACCTAAATTTCACTGACGCAGAAAATATGCGACAAGAAGCCTTTATATCCTATGTAGACTATGCATTAGCTCGTTGCACTTCTTCCAAAATCAAAAAATTCCAGCTCACTTTCGGTTGGCAGCATGTTTACTGGTCGCAATACAGCCAATGGCTGGCGTTTGCTGTCGAAAAAAGAGTGGAACATGTTGAATTGAAGTCATTTGGTGATGATTATGACATTTTCACATTGCCTCAATTCATCTGCACTTGTTCATCGTTGATAACATTGAAATTGATCCGTTGTGCACTTGATAAAGAAGTAATTATAGCGTGGAAGTCGCTAAAGAGCTTAGTGTTGATCGATATGGTGTTAGATGGTGACGATATTGTGAACCTACTGTCAGGTTCTCCTGCTTTGGAAACTTTGGAATTTAATTTATGCATGGGTTTCCGTCGTCTGGAAATTAGTTCGTCAAATTTGAAGAGACTAAATATTAAAAGCTGGAGGTTGTTGGATGTCGAAGATGATCATTCCTTGGAAATTTTTGCGCCATATCTTCAGCATTTGGAGATCTCTGGAAGTATTTCTGATCTCAAGTGCAGGCTACTAAATGTATACTCTTTGGTCAATGCTAAACTTACTTTCAAAATTGATTGCGAAAAAGATATTCAGGATTGGAATGGATATTATGTCGATGATGCAGAGGACAGTTGTCGTGATTATCATCAATCATTTATCATAGTCGTGCAAGATTATCTTCAAAAGTTAAGTAATGTGACCAACCTCACAATTGGAACATGGTTAACAGAGGTTTGTTTATTAGTCAAAATACCTTATTTACTCTATTTGATTTTTAGCAAAAAGTTGCAAAAGGAGAAAGGTTTTCAGAATCAGATGCAATTGGGAACTTTTATGCAGATTGTAGAGACCACTCTGAACAAGAAGACAATTAATAAATTCCAGTTGCAGAATATATCTTTATAAATCATCAAATTTATAAAGATATTTTGCCAGCTCTGACCCCTTAATATATTCGATTTTAATTTATCAGAGTATCACAACAGGGTTAAGACCATTTTCCATAAATTAACCGACAAAGTCTGCTTAGCTGCTTACAATCTCATGTTGCAGGTCCTGTGCATGCTGCAGCTCGAAGAGGTGCCAATTCCAGAACTAAAATGCAAATATCTAACGCTAGAGTTGCATTTGAAAAAGCTTAATTTGTATGGGGTAGCTAGCCTTTTGCGAGCCTCGCCTCATGTGGAGACACTCAACATAGACATGGCAACGATGAGTGTAACTTCCTGGAACTTTTTCTCCTCTGTTTACAAATTCATTTTATGATGGTTTAACACTTCCCTCTCCCGTAAAGTTGTTTCTGAAGTAGAATGCAAATATATCCTTTATTGTCAGAAGCTTTGCTAATGTCACTGTTGTGTTGCTACCTTTGGCCAGTGGCAGAGTTAGAATTTTCACTAAGGGGTGTCAAAATAAAAAAATTTAAATATACGAAGAAGTCAGGGGATTCAACATATAATATTCATACATTTAAAAAAAAAGGTACATAGCTACACAATGTAATTTTCTGGCGAATTGATATCCCTTGGTATAAGGTGGCTCCGCCACTGCCTTTAGCAAATGAGCTATGAGACGAAAAGGTTTTTGCGCTATCACTCATTTCTTGGGTTACTTATGCCATGAATCTTTATGATATGAACACCCATCCTAGTCTGTTTTCAAGTACTATTAAGATTTGTTGGTTCTGAAATAATTCTCTACCACACACTTCTGCTATGGAATCACATTGTCACTTTAGTGCAATTTCCATTAAGCTACCTTCATATGGTCCTGATTACATTCTCTGTCTCCAGCTTCATGATTCCTTCTGTCACTTTAAGTTAAGATATTTGGCCAAAGGAGATAATGTTGATTTGCGGAGATGGACTTCAAGCTTTGTGTGTCCCAGCCTCAAGAATGTTAAGATTATCAACTCCTTGGGGGTGTGCTTGAAGGATCATTTCACACAGGGCTGTGACAAGCTTTTCGAACTTTCAAAATTTCTGTTAAAGAATGCGACTGTTTTGGAGAAGTTCTTTATCATATCAAAGACAAGAAAGTGCAGGAGATGTTCAACGGACTGTGTGTCCCGATATTTTTTTCAATTGGCTGAGAAATTGTTAGGTTGTCCAAGATCCTCAACCAATTCTGTGATTATCTTCCAAGAGTGAGCTTTCCACGACTTGACTGCAAGTAGTTTCCTGTCGCAGGATACAAGAAATGTTGACTTATATTGAGTTGTCAAAGTATATTTCTGTTGATTTTAGGTTACAACTTCATAGTTTGTTAATCTTGATGTACGACTTGAAAGTTCTGCATTACCTAAAGCCTAGCTTCATTCATTATTCTCTTCTATTCCAGTGAATGACTAAAAATTCCTGGTGGTCGTCCTCAATGTGGACTTGTGTTTGACCGTTAAATTGTAATCTCTAAGCCAATGCAGATAAATCATTTAATTCGAGTGGTTAAAAATAGTCAGAAGTCCATAAAACCTTTACAAATCCTCCAGGTAAGGGAGAGCTAGGCCTCTAGTGAGCATTTCTAGATCCCTCATTGAAACTTATACAAACAAAATGGTCTATTAATCCAGCAAACTTGGAGGTAAAAACCTTCAATGGCAACCTACATAATTCGAGCAGCATTATACGAGACATTGAGCAGCTAGAGCTAGTTTTCGATTTCGTTACTTGTTCGATGCTGTAATTTTAAATGTGACTTTTGGCCACCCTAGTAAGCTTTCAAAATTGAAGGACCAGTGTTGTTGATAAAGAAGATGAAGAGTTGGAGACAAATGTAAGAATGGAAGGATAAAAATGTCAATTATACTATATGTAGAATCAAATTAGCTTATTTTCGCAATAATGTAAAAAACCGAGGCAATATCTAAAGACTAGTTTCTCAGGTGAGCAACGTAATAAGCAAATTTGTGTAATATTTTGAAGTAGGGGTGATTTACAAAAATGATTCCTATAAGGCTGGTCTTAAATTTTGGGTCCGCTTAAATTAATTTTAAAAAGGGATTTTTACCTAGCTATACTACATTAGAAACCTATTTACCTATGTTCTCTATGTTTTGTAGTTTTTAATAAGTATCTAGGTTTTTCTTACAACTTGTATACATTGCTTCTTAAAAGGCTCTCACCCCATTATTAGTGCCTTCAATTAAGGGATTCAATTGCATCCTTTCCTTTTTTCCCTTCTCCTCTTCTCTCTCTCTCTCTCTCTCTCTTTAAAAATTAAAATCCCTTAATCTACGTCCAAAATCTCCATCTTCTCTCTTCACCATTGCCGAAAACTTTATATTATTAAAAGATATTCAAAAATTGTATGATAATTGTATCATAATTGAGTTGAATTGTATCAGATACATCAATGCCTAAAACATAAATGTATGATACTTGTATCACAATTGTATCTAACTTGTATCTGGTACATTAATACACAAAATAATACCTGATATAATACTAATAAATTAATATATAATTATCATATTTGTGATACAAATTGTGAAATTCGTCATGAATTCACAACTGCTCATAACAATATACAATGAATATATAATTATCATACATATGTAATACAATTCCTGCAACAATTATGATACATATATAATTATAATACAATCGCGATACATTTTCTGAAAATTGTGATACAATTACGATCTTCATCTTCCTCGAGTTTCAATCACAACTCTACACTAAAAATTTAATATAATAGTATTATAATTGTATTAGTATAATTCACAACTTACCCACAACTTGATTGTAGAGCAAATTTTCGAATTTCTTCTGTATTGTATAAATAAGAAAGAGATTTTGGATGATTGAAAGAGAGAAATCGAATATCAAAAGCTTTGGAAGAGAAAAAAATCTGCAATTTGGGGGGATAACAGTGGATGATTGGAAGAGAGAAATCGGATATCAAAAGCTTTGAAAGAGGAGTGAGTAAGCAAGATTTTTGGGTTAGAAAGATTTTGGATATTAGTGGGTAAGGGAGAATTCTTACGGTGGGTAAGTACAAATTTGGATAATTGTTAAAGAAAGAGTGAAGATGTTTTTGTAATCCTTTGGAAAAGGAAGAGAATCTTAAATGTAGGGAGATTATGTGTAACTGATACGCTATATTTAAGGTATGTTGCATTTTCTCTTTTTTATGATTTTGTATAAAACTAGTAAATATAGGTATATATAGTAATTAACAAGGAACCTAAATAAAGGTAGTAAATAGGTTTCTAATATAGTATATCTAGGTAAAAATCCCTTTTAAAAACGACCTCCGCTTAAGAAAATCTTTTGGGCAAATTCTTGTTGCCCATTGGGCCGGGTAAAAAGAAGAATTTTTTTCCACTAGCCGAGGGAAGAAGTAGCAACAGAATATCGCTATCATGAAAAAAAAAACGTTAGGAAACTCTATTTGATAGAAGGGATGGCTAAAAGGCCAAATTCGACTATAAAAAAAAGAGATCAAAGAGAGGGAGGGAGCTAGATGAGCACTTGCAAAAGAGCGGCCGACATACCTAAAATTGCTATAGTAAAGTAGAACGAAAGTACCAATTAAGGGTTCTACCTTTTCTTGTGTGTTCATTAGTTGTGGGCATAAATTAGTTTTGTACGAGACAGGAGTTCGGGACATTCAATAAATCACAGTGAACCTATTCAATTGGCCACAAGTTTTGCCTCATACGCAAAAGTTGCATGTATGCTCAATTGTTCACAAGCTATGACGGATGGGCAAGAGTTGGTACTATTCATTTTACCTATCGTGTTAAATGGTTTCAAGTTGTTATGTATTGTCAAAAGTTAATTGTATTGTTCAATTGTTCACAACGTTTTCCTCCATTATATAAAGAGTTGTTTGTCTAATCCAAAAAATAATACACTTTTTAAACTCAAAATGCATATTCTTAAATTGTTATTGGAAAATACAGTTGGAATTGATCATGATTAAATTTTGAAAATAAAAAGTCAATCAGTAACAACTGAAAAATCTTGCCCAATAGGTAACACACTGCACTATCTTCAATCTCTAAAACTTATGAAAATGTCTCGAACTCCTGTCTTATGGCAAAACTAATATATGCGCATATTACAGCTAGAAATTATGCCCAATAAATTTTTATAACTTGAGGTCATGTTTTAAAGATTTTGTTAAAGTAGAGCCAATAATATAAGAGGTAAAGTTAAACTATGTCGTATAATTAAGAAAAAGCACGTAAAATACAGTCTATATTTTCCAAAAAGTCAGTTTCACACTCAATCTTTACGGGCGTTCTAGTACCACCCTATTATTATTTATGATAAAATTAATACCTTCTTCAAAAATGAGGTGGCAGAAAAAGTGGGTTCACCTCACTCAAAGCGCGTGGGAAGATGAAAAAATATTAAAAGATGCTTAAATTATACATGTCATTTCTTGGTTGGTTGTTACATTTAGTTACACTTAATTAGTTGTATTTAATGTAATACTAATCCTTTTATTTATTTTTTCCTTTCTCTTCTTTATTTTCCCGTTGTCTTCTCTTCTCTCTCTCTTTCCTTTCTTATTACATATGAGTAATGAGATGAAAATACTTGTTAACATTTTTTCACAATCTATGTGTGTTCACCGTGATCTGGAAAGCCATCAACTGTTGGAAAAAAAATAAAAAAATGTGAAAATGCCACGTGTCAGAGTTCATCATGGATAGGGTGGTACTAAAAGGTATGTAAAAGTTGACTTTTTGGGACAAGTACATCTGCAACTTATGTGTTTCCCTATAATTAAATAGGTGTTATAAGAAAATTAAATTATGGTAGATATCTACTCTTCTCCATTATCTCCATAACTCTCAATACTCTAATAATTATGGAGTTATGATTGTAACTCCATGATCTTCCTCTCAAATGTTTAATAACATGTTCAATGACATATTTTATAATAATGATTCTTCACTTTTCGTGCCTATATAAAGGTCTTGTAATAGATAGGAATATATAACACAATTGAAGTAGAAGAAAATCTTTCCTTCTCTCTATCTCTATTTCTTGTTCATGTTTTATTAAATTACTTTTATTTCATAACAATATTTCTTGTTCCTATTTTACTAAATTGTTTTAATTTCATAACACGTTATCAAAATGATCTCTAACAAAGTTACATATGTCTATAAATTTTTACTGTATCAGTCAAGGTTTGGTCAAGCCTTTCAAAAAGTCAATGCTAACACCGAACTACTCAGCTTTTATGTCCACTCGCCAGTGTTCTGGTTTGTTTTCCAACTCTTGCAACTCATATGTTATTGTGTTTATTAGAAAAAAAATCAATGATTTACTGAAGTTTCTGGGGGTGGATTACAACATAATACCACGGGGAAAAAATGCATTAAACATTTGAACCATATTTTCCCATAAAAAATATACTATAGCATATTCATCTTGTAGGAATAACTTTCTTTTTCTGCTTTGTTCTTTTCCTGATGTGTGTGGTCAAATATGTGACATGTTGGATTAAGAATAAGTTAAATTAACAAGATTTCACATTCATATTTTAAGAGTTAAGACTTGTTCCCATTTTTTTTAGCAATTGTATTTCTAATGCTTAATCCATCATTTAATTTAAGAACTAAGTATTGGTTGGATCTTTCATCTCTGGTCTTAACAAATTAAAGCATGTTATAGAGTGGTATTGTGTGTCTCTTTCTTTGTTTACATGAAATAAGTATGGATCCTATTATTAACTAAATTGTAGAAGAAAGCAACTAGCAACAGATTATAACTCCTTATTTTTATGGTTGTTAGACATAACTTATTTCATGGTATAATAAAATGCAATCTCTTGGTATTAAACATATGATTTACGTGTACTTTTCATAGTTTCCAGAATGTATGTACGCTGCATTAAACTATTGAAATTTGATTATGCAAATTTTTTTTATATGACTAAAAAGATCAGCATATATTGTCTCCCATGAAACTAGTTTCTTTTACTAACAAGGAAGACGAAATTTTCTTTAACAAAGCCTTTTGTTGAGCAACTCAATAAGTGTAGTATCTATTTCTCTGAAATATTAGTAAAGCACATTTATTGGAAGTTGTGTTGATATGACAAATGCCTTCAAGTCCTAGCACACCATGAGAGTGGTACACCATGATAATAAGATTTTGGGTTAGAGTCCCAATGCCTTATGGATTAACATGCTTTTATAAGGGTAAGGCATTAGGTTCGAGTCCTAATGCATCATATTGATGATATAATGATGACTAAGAAAAAAATAATGTGCTTTAGATAAAAATCTCGTCCCACTGGATATGCTCCATTTTCTAAAGTGAATATGGTAGCAGGGTATAATAAATCTAAATGAAGACAAATGGTTGACGAATGAACATTGGTGTGACAAATGAAAAAATAATAATAGTCATTATTATGGTAATTATAAAAAGCGAGAACAATAATAGTTATGGAAAAATAATAAAGCACGTCGCTATGATTATACTCCATTCTTTGAAGAGAATGTGACTTGTGATAAACATTGCGAATGCAGACCAATTCATGAAGGTGAATGTAAAAATATGTAATGAATAAAGACATGCAAGGCATGATTGGATGAATACCAAAAAACTCACCTCTAAGGGAGGTTTGAGTGAAATAAAGGAAATAAATATTATTGTGTGGTTACATGAATATATCATTGGTCGCGTACATGTGATACGCCAAAAATATTTTGCCATGCCTTATAAAAGTTATTAAAGGCAAAAATTAAGTAAGAAATGATTTTGCTTATGATGATTTTGACCATGACAATTTATTATGATATATTTTTCTCCGTGAATGAGACATTCACCATATGGATGGTATGACAAAAGATCTTGTTGTAGAAGATCAATTAAGAGCTCCGGAAGAACTAATTTATTACTACCCGAATGAATAAAATTATTCATGACATTGATATTGTAGTAAGTCTCAAAAAAAAACCTTTTGAGTTTCAAATATATTAGTCAAAGTGGTTGGCATATTGAGACTATAAATGAAAGGAAGATTGAATATATTCAAATTACTATAATCATACCGGGATATGAAAGGTTACTTGACTTTTCTTTTATTTGTAATTGTCGTGTATGCTGATGATTTAAATATTATTGGAACTCCTGGGGAGATTCCTAAAGCAGTAGACTGTTTAAGAAAGAATTTGAAATGAAAGATCTTGAAAAGACAAAATTTTGTCTTGGTCTACAAATTGAGTATATGAAAGATGAAATTTTTATCCATAAATCAGCATACACAGAAAAGATTTTAAAGCGATTCTATATGAATAAAGCACATCCATTGAGTACCATCGATGGTTGTGAGATCACTCGATATAAATAAAGATCCATTCCGATCTCATAAAAATAATGAAGAGCTTCTTGGTCCTGAAGTACCATATCTTAGTGCAATTGATGCACTAATATATCTTGCTAACACTACAAGGCCTGACATAATTTTTTCAGTTAATATCTTAGCAAGATATAGCTCTGCTCCTACAAGAAGATATTGGAATGGAATCAAATTTATATTGCGGTATCTAAAAGGGACTACCGATATGGGCTTATTTTATGGCTATGTGTTTACATGTGGAGGCACGATAATCTTGGCAATCGACTAAACAATCAATCGTGGCTACTTCATCTAATCATAGTGAGATAATTGATATTCATGAAGCAAGTCGAGAATGTATATGGTTGAGGTCTATAATACATCTTATTCGAGACAAATGTGGTTTGAACTGTGACAAACTACCCACAATTTTGTATGAAGATAATGCAACATGCATATCCCAATTGAAGGGAGGATTCATAAAAGTAGATAGGACAAGACACATTTTGTGATGACCCAAAATGTCATCTTTAAATTTAATAAGTAATTCTGTGTTCTAAGACCTCGAAAAGCACCATTTATCATTCCTCGCCTTGCGTGCGCAGTCCGTACAATTTTTCGGAAAGTTTTTATGTGAAAAATGAATTAAAATGTGAAATAGAACTTTAAAACTCAACTAAGTTGACTTTAGTCAATATTTTGAGCAAACGGACCCGGATTAGTATTTTGATAATTCTGGTAGGTCCGTATCTTAATTTGGGACTTGGGCGTATGCCCGGAATCGAATTCCGAGGTCCCTAACCCAAGATATGGAATTTTGATGAAAAATTAAAAGCTTGAAAGCTTAATGACTTCTAAGAAATTACTGATATTGGATTTATTGACCTCGGGTCCGTATTTTGGTTCCGGAGCTCGATATAGGTCTACTATAATATTTATGATGTGTTTGCCGAATTTGGTGAGAATCGGAATTGATTTGACGTGATTCGGACGTCCGGTTGTAAAAATATAAGTTTTAAAGTTTTCTTAAAAATTTCCTTTGATTTGGTGTTCGATTCGTAGTTCTTGGTGTTAGTTTGGTAATTTGATCGCGCGAGTAAGTTCGTATGATGTTTTAGGACATGGGTGCATGTTTGGTTTGGAGCCCCGAGGGCTCGAGTTGGTTTCGGGTGATTAACGGACCATTTTTGGACTTGGGAAAAACTGCAGAAATCTGCTTCTGGTATCCTTCTTCGCTTTCGCGAGAGGTGGCTCGCGTTCGCGAAGAAGAAACTGGAGGTAGGTGAAAATTACTCTTCGCGTTCGCGAAGAAGGGGACGCGTTCACGAAGGGAAGAGGGCAGTGTTCATCGCGAACGCGTGGAAGCGTTCGCGTAGAAGGCGAGGCCTGGCCGGGCACCAAGCGTTTAAGCTTCGCGTTCGCGTAGGGTGTATCGCGTTCGCGAAGGCCAAATTTGGCAAGGCTTCGCGTTCGCGACACTGCCTTCGCGTTCGCGAAGAGCAAAGTTTTGGCAGCACAAAAATGTGCTTCGCGAACGCGAGACACTGACCGCGTTCGCGAAGGGTAAAAATCCCAGAAACAAAACTTAAGTTCTGTAAATGGGGTTTCGACCCATTTTTAATTCTTTCCCATTTTTGAGCTCGGGTAAGGCGATTTTTGGGCGATTTTTATGAAAAAATATTGGGGTAAGTGTTCCTTATCCTATATTGATTATATTTCATGATTTCATACTCATTTATATCATGAATCCGTGAATTTATAGAAGAAAAATCAGATTTTTATAAAATCTTTCAAAAACGGATATTTAATATTTGAAGGTCCATTTGATATCGGAATTGGACAAATTTGATATGGTTGAACTCGCATCGAAATGGGTGTTCGGATTTCACGAGTTTTTTCGGGATTTGAGACGTGGGTCTCACTGCCGAATATTTTAATAAATTTCGGATTTTTATCCGGAAAATTTTTAAATTCATATGGAATTAATTCTTATGATTCGTATTGAATATATCGAATTATTTGTGAATAGATTTGAAGCTTTCAGAGGCAAATTTAAAAGGAAAAATTGTGGTTGAATAATTGATTGAAATTTGCAAAGCGAGGTAAGTGTCGTGGTTAACCTTGACTTGAGGGAATAGAACCCTTAAATTAATTGTTATGTGAAATACATGTGAACGATGTATAGGCGAGATGACGAGTGTCTATACGTCGTCAAATTAATTGTTTGCATAATTACTTGAAAAATTATAAATTATTTTAAATCAAAAATTAATTATTATAATAATTGTTTCTCTCCTATTCTTTGCCAAATATTAATTTTTGAATTCCTGCATTAATTGTTGCATGCTACTTGAATTGTGTGTCTTAATTGTTATTTGACATTTAGCATATTAAATATAAAACTGTCTATTTTCTCCCTGATTTCTATGATAATTTGCTATTTAACATTGTCTGTTTCATGAATAAATCATAATTATTGTATGCTTGTTGTCTTACAATTTCATATTAATTGTTACATTTATTGGAGAAATTGCTTCTATAAGAATTGGTAAATGAATATATTGGAGGATCGGGTTGCACGCTGCAACAGACTTATTACACGCCGCAACAGACTTATTTAAAAGTCGACATACATACATATATATTAGGGGATCGGGTTGCATGCCGCAACAGACTTAATTAAAAATGAATATATTGTGAGAGCGGGTTGCACGCTGCAACAGAATTGATGGAAGTGATAATTGGTTATGACTGCTGTGTTGGCTTCAATTATTATAAATGAGTTACCTGATTTATTTCTATTATTGTTGTTGTTACTAATATTGCGTACAGGTAATGTAAGTGACCCGCCTCAGCCTCGTCACTACTTCATCGAGATTAGGCTCAGCACTTACTTGTACATGAGGTCGGTTATACTAATACTACACTCTGCACTTCTTGTGCAGATTTTGGAGTTGGTCCCAGCGGCGTGCCGTAGACTTGCTCTGATTTCAGCTATTCAGAGGAGACTTGAGGTATAACTGCACGGCGTTCACAGTTTTGAAGTCCCCGTCTACTTTACTTTAGCTGTGTGTTTGTTTCCAGACAACTTTATTTTATTCAGACCTTTATTTGTATTTATTCTAGAAGCTCGTGCACTTGTGACACCAATTTTGGGATGGTATTTAGTCACCGTTGTTTTGATGGATTATTTTACTATATTTCAAACTTTGCTTCCGCATTTGTTCCCTTGTTATTAATAAATTTAAAATTATTTTAAAAATGATTAATATTATTCTAACGTTGGCTTGCCTAGCAAGTGAAATGTTAGGCGCCATCACGGTCCGAAGGTAGGAATTTCGGGTCGTTACGGTTGGTATCAGAGCACTAGGTTACATAGGTCTCACGAGTCACGAGCAAGCTTAGTAGAGTCTGAAGGATCGGTACGGAGACGTCTGTACTTATCTCTCAGAGACTATGAAGTTTAGGAACAATATCACTTCTTTCTTATTCTGTCGTACGATTTTATTCCATCATCGATGATTGAACCATTTTACTTTTATTCTCTCGCAGTTGGTGAGAACACGTAATACCTTTACCGATGGACAGGGACCAGAACCCCCAGTGGCAACTATGGCCAGGGGTAGAGGTCGAGGCCGAGGCAGAGGTAGAGCTCAGTCCAGATCTCGAGCAGCTGCACCTGTTGTAGAACCTCAGGTAGACCTTCAGGAGGAGGTCCCAGTTCAGAATGTACTAGTTGGACCGGTTCAAGTCTCGGAAGGATTCATAGCCACTCCAGTTCTTCAGGACGCTCTAGTCTGATTGGTAAGTCTTATGGAGGGCGTGGCCCAGAATGGTACATTTTCAGTGGCACCAGCCGTCTCACGGGCTGGGGGAGGAGCACAAACTCCCACTACTCCCGCTCCAGAGCAGATGGCTCTCCAGAATAAGGCTCCAGCAGCCCCGCCAATTGGGATAGTTCAACCGATTGTTGCGGTACAGACCGGTGATAGGCCTGCCATGTCTTTTGAGGCCTTATTGAAACTGGATAAGTTCACTAAGCTATTTCCAGTTCACTTCAGTGGTACACTTTCTGAGGAACCACAAGATTATCTTGAACGCTGCCATGAGGTACTGCGGAACATGGGTATAGTTGAGACCAATGGAGTTGATTTTGCTGTATTCCAGATGACGGGTTCCGCCAAGAGGTGGTAGAGAGATTACACATTGACCCGACCAGTCGGATCACCTGCACTTACCTGGGAGTAGTTCTCTCAGCTATTTCTGGAGAAGTTCCTCCCTATCACACTGAGAGAGGAATTCTGCAAGCAATTTGAGCGTCTACAGCAGGGCAGTATGACTGTTACTCAGTATGAGTCCCGTTTTGTGAATTTGGCCCGTCATGCTCTCCTTTTACTACCTACGGAGGGAGAGAGAGTGAGGAGGTTTATTGAGGGACTCACTCACCCTATCAGACTTCAGATGGCCAAGGAAATCGGAAGTGAGATTTCTTTTCAGGCGGCTGCTAATGTCGCCAGGAGGATCGAGATGGTTCTTACACAGGAGAGATGACAGAGGTCTGATAAGAGGCCTTGTCAGTTTGGTGGTTTCAGTGGTGCCTCATCTGGAGGCAGGGGTAATTTTGGTAGGGGTCATCCTCCCAGACCGTTTCATTCAGCACTTCATGCATCTCCCGGTGCTTCAGAGAGTCACGGTCCTATTATGCCTTACTCTGGGTAGCTAGTATTCAGTGCACATTCAGCTTCTATTAGTGCAACACCACTCCAGAGTTACTACAGTGGTTATCCGGCCCATTTGGGTCAGCTTCAGCTTCAGCAACCACGGCATCAGGATGGGTGTTATGAGTGTGGGAACATTGGTCACATCAGGAGGTATTTCCCTAGATTGGCAAGTAACAGATCTCGACAGGATTCTCGTGCCATCATACCGGCACCGGTTGCTTCACCGCCTGCTCAGCCAGCTAGAGGCAGGGGTCAGGCAACTAGAGGTGGAGGTCAGGCCATTAGAGGTGGAGGTCAGACCGTTAGAGGTGGAGGCCAGCCAGTTAGAGGCCGTCCCAGAGATGCAGTTCAGAGTGGTGGGGCCCATCCCCGATTTTATGCTTTTTCAGCTAGGCCTGAGGCCGAGTCATCTGATGCTGTGATCACAGGTATTATTCCAGTTTGCCATAGAGATGCTTCAGTTCTATTTGATCCAGGATCTACTTATTCCTATGTATCCTCCTATTTTGCTTCATATTTGGTTGTGCCTTGTGATTCTCTGAGTGCTTATGTGTGTATATCTACACCGGTGGGAGACTATGTTGTAGTAGATCATGTCTATCATTCGTGTGTGGTTACTATTGGTAATCTTGAGACTAGTGTGGATCTTCTACTTCTTGATATGGTAGATTTTGTTGTCATCTTGGGTATGGATTGGCTGTCTCCGTATCATGCTATATTGGACTGTCATGCCAAGACAGTGACCTAGCTATGCCGGGGTTACCTCGGTTAGAGTGGAAAGAACTCCTGGCCATTCTACCAGCAGGGTTATTTCTTATATGAAAGTTCGGCGTATGGTAGAGAAAGGGTGTCTAGCCTATTTGGCTTATATTCGCAATCCTAGTGCGGATGTCCCTTCTATGGACTTAGTACCCGTTGTTCGTGAATTTTCAGAAGTACTTCCTGCAGATCTGCCGGGGATTCCACCCGACAGAGATATTGACTTCTGTATTGATTTGGCTCCGGGCACTCAACCCATTTCTATTCCACCATACCGTATGGACCCGCCAGAGTTGAAAGAATTGAAAGAGTAGTTATAAGACTTGCTTGATCAGGGATTCATTAGACCCAGTGTCTCGCCCTGGGGTGCACCAGTATTATTTGTAAAGAAGAAAGATGGATCGATGCGGATGTGTATAGACTATCGGTAGTTGAACAAGGCCACTATCAAAAACAAATATCCGCTGCCAAGAATTGATGACTTATTTGATCAGCTTCAGGGTGCCAAGGTATTTTCGAAGATTGATTTGAGATCTGGTTACCATCAGTTGAAGATTAGGTCATCTGCTGTCCCTAAGACAGTTTTTCGGACTCGGTATGGGCATTACGAGTTCCTAGTGATGTCATTTGGGTTGATAAATGCTCCAGCAGCATTTATGGATTTGATAAATCGGGTGTTCAAGCCTTATTTGGATTCTTTTGTGGTTGTATTCATTGATGATATCTTGATTTAATCCAGCAGTCAAGAGGAGCATGAGCAGCATCTTCGAAGTGTGCTTCACACCTTGAAGAATAATCAGTTATATGCCAAATTTTCAAAATGTGAGTTTTGGTTAGACTCAGTTGCCTTTTTGGGACATTTTGTATCGGCAGAAGGCATAAAGGTGGATCCTAAGAAGATTGAGGTTGTTCAGAATTGGCCTAAACCTACTTCGGTTACAGAGATCCGGAGTTTCCTGGGTTTGGCAGGTTATTATCGTCGGTTCGTGGAAGGGTTTTCATCTATAGCAAGCACATTGACCAGACTAACCCAAAAGGGTGTCCCATTCAGATGGTCATACGAATGTGAGTTGAGCTTTCAGAAGCTCAAGACCGCTTTGACTACGGTGCCAGTGTTGGTATTACCCACAGGTTCAGGATCGTATACGGTATATTGTGACACATCTCACATTGGGCTTGGTGCAATATTAATGCAAGATGGCAAGGTACTTGCATATGCGTCGTGGCAGTTGAAAGTTCACAAGAAGAATTATCCTGTTCATGACTTAGAATTGGCAGCCATTATTCATGCGCTGAAGATTTGGAGGCATTACCTCTACGGTGTCTTGTGTGAGGTATTTACTGATCATCGTAGCCTCCAATATCTGTTCAAACAAAAGGATCTTAATTTGAGGCAGAGAAGATGGATGGAGTTGTTGAAAGACTAAGATATCACCATTTTGTATCACCCTGGAAAGGCCAATGTGGTGGCTGATGCCTTGAGTAGAAAGGCTGTGAGTATGGGCAGTCTTGCGTATATTCCGGTTGGTGAGAGGCCATTAGCTGCAGATGTTCAGACTTTGGCTAATCAGTTCGTGAGGTTAGATGTTTCAGAACCCAGTCGGGTTCTAGCTTGCACAGTCGCTCAGTCTTCTTTATATGAGCGCATCAGAGAGAAGCAGTATGATGATCCTCACTTACTTGTCCTTAAGGACACGGTATGGCACGGTGATGCCAAACATGTTGCTGTGGGGGGAGATGGGGGTTCTGCGAATGCAGGGTCGTATTTGTGTGCCTAATATGGATGGGATTCGTGAGTTAATTCTTGAAGAAGCACACAGTTCCAGGTATTCTATTCATCCAGGTACCGCCATAATGTATCAAGATTTGCGGCAACATTATTGGTGGAGGAGAATGAAAAAGGATATAGTTGCATATGTAGCTCGGTGTCTGAATTGTCAGCAAGTTAAGTACGAGCATCAGAGACCTGGTGGTTTGCTTCAGAAGTTAGAAATTCCTGAGTGGAAGTGGGAGCGTATCACTATGGATTTTGTTATTGGGCTCCCACGGACTCAGAGAAAATTTGACGCAGTTTGGGTCATTGTGGACAGGTTGACCAAGTCAGCACATTTCATTCCAGTGGCAGTTACCTATTCTTCAGAGGGGTTAGCTGAAATTTACATTCGTGAGATTGTCCGCCTTTACGGTATGCCCGTATCTATTATTTCAGATCGAGGTACGCAGTTTACCTTACATTTCTGGAGGGCTGTACAGTGTGAGTTAGGCACGCGGGTGGAGTTGAGTAAAACATTTCATCCACAGACAGACGGACAGTCAGAGCGCACTATTCAGATATTGAAAGATATGCTTCGCGCTTGTGTTATAGACTTTGGAGGTTCTTGGGATTATTTCTTACCACTTGCAGAGTTTGCTTATAATAATAGCTACTAGTCGAGCATTCAAATGGATCCATATGAGGTATTATACGGAAGGCGATGCCGATCGCCAGTTGGTTGGTTTGAACCGGGAGAGGCTCGGTTGTTGGGTACCGATTTGGTACAGGATACCTTGGATAAGGTCAAGATTATTCAGGATCGACTTCGCACAGCTCAGTCTAGGCAAAAGAGTTATGCCGACCGTAAAGTTCGTGATATTGCATTCATGGTTGGAGAAAGAATATTTCTCTGGGTTTCACCTATGAAAGGTGTAATGAGGTTCGGAAAGAAGGGCAAGTTGAGCCCTAGATATATCGGGCCTTTTGAAATTCTTGAAAGGATGGGTGAAGTAGCCTACAAGCTTGCATTACCACCTAGTTTATTAGCGGTTCATCCGGTGTTCCATGTATCTATACTTCGAAAATATCATGGTGATCCGTCTCATGTGTTAGATTTCAGCTCAGTCCAATTGGACAAAGATTTGACTTACGAGGAAGAGCCGGTGGCTATTCTAGCCCGGCAGGTCCGACAGTTGAGGTCTAAGAGTTATCCTTCAGTTCGGGTGCAATGGAGAGGTCAGCCGGTAGAGGCATCTACTTGGAAGTCCGAGTCGGACATGCGGAGTAAATATCCACACCTTTTCTCTAGCTCAGGTACTTTTTCTAACTCCGTTCGAGGACGAACGTTTGTTTTAGAGGTGGAGAATGTGATGACCCAAAATATCATCTTTAAATTTAATAAGTAATTTTGTGTTCTAAGACCTTGAAAAGTACCATTTATCATTCCTCGACTTGCGTGCGCAGTCCGTATAATTTTTTGAAAAGTTTTTATGTGAAAAATAGATTAAAATGTGAAATAGAGCTTTAAAACTCAACTAAGCTGACTTTAGTCAACATTTTGAGAAAACCGACCCAGATCAGTGTTTTGACAATTCCGGTAGGTCCGTATCGTGATTTGAGACTTGGGCGTATGCCCGGAATTGAATTCCGAGGTTCCTAGCCCGAGATATGGAATTTTGATGAAAAATTAAAAGCTTGAAAGCTTAATGATTTCTAAGAAATTATTGATGTTGGATTTATTGACCTCGGGTCCGTATTTTGGTTCCGGAGCCCGGTATAGGTCCACTATAATATTTATGATGTGTCTGCCGAATTTGGTAAAAATCGGAGTTGATTTGACATGATTCCGACGTCCAGTTGTAAAAATATAAGTTTTAAAGTTTTCTTGGAAATTTCCTTTGATTTGGTGTCCGATTCATAGTTTTTGGTGTTAGCTTGGCGATTTGATCGCACGAGCAAGTTCGTATGATATTTTAGGACTTGGGTACATATTTGATTTGGAGCCCCTAGGGCTCGGGTTGATTTCGGGTGATTAACGGAACATTTTTGGACTTGGAAAAAACTGCAAAAATCTGCTTCTGGTATCCTTCTTCGCGTTCGCGAGAGGTGGCTCGAGTTCGCGAAGAAGAAACTGGAGGCAGGTGAAAATTACTCTTCGCTTTCGCGAAGAAGGGGACGCGATCACGAAGGAAAGAGGGCAGTGTTCACCGCGAATGCATGGAAGCGTTCGCGTAGAAGGCGAGGCCTGGCCGGGCACCAAGCATTAAAGCTTCGCGTTCGCGTAGGGTGTATCGTGTTCGCGAAGGCCAAATTTGGCAAGGCTTCACGTTCGCGACATTGCCTTCGCGTTCCCGAAGAGCAAAGTTTTGGCAGCACAAAAATGTGCTTCGCGAATGCGAGGCACTGACCGCGTTCGCGAAGGGTAAAACTCCGAGAAACAGAACTTAAGTTTTGGAAATGGGGTTTCAACCCATTTTTAATTCTTTCCCATTTTTGAGCACGGGTAAGGCGATTTTTGGGAGTTTTTCACGGAAAAATATTGGGGTAAGTGTTACTTATCCTATATTGTTTATATTTCATGATTTTATACTCATTTATATCATGAATCCGTGAATTTATGGAAGAAAAATCAGATTTTTATAAAATCTTTCAAAAATAAAAATTTAAGATATGAAGGTCCATTTGATATCGGAATTGGACAAATTTGGTATGGTTAAACTCGTATCGGAACGGGTGTTCAGATTTCGTGAGTTTTTTCGAGATTTGAGATATGGGTCCCACTGCCGAATATTTTAATAAATTTCAAATTTTTATCCGGAAAAGTTGTAAATTCATATGGAATTAATTCCTATGATCCATATTGAATATATCGAATTGTTTGTGAATAGATTTTAAGCTTTTGGAGGCAAATTTAAAAGGAAAAATTATGGTTGAATAATTGATTGGAATTTGCAAAGCGAGATAAGTGTCGTGGTTAACCTTGACTTGAGGGAATAGAACCCTTAAATTAATTATTATGTGAAATACATGTGAACGACGTATAGGCGAGGTGACGAGTGTCTATTCGTCGTCAATTAATTGTTTGCATAATTACTTGAAAAATTATAAATTATTTTTAATCATAAATTAATTATTATAATAATTATTTCTCTCCTATTCTTTGCCAAATATTAATTGTTGAATTCCTACATTAATTGTTGCATGCTACTCGAATTATGTGTTTTAATTATTATTTGATATTTATCATATTAAATATTAAACTGCCTATTTTCTCCCTGATTTCTATGATAATTTACTATTTGATATTCTCTATTTCATGAATAAATCATAATTATTGTATGCTTGTTGTCTTACAATTTCATATTAACTGTTGCATTTATTGGAAAAATTCCTTCTATAAGAATTGGTAAATGAATATATTGGAGGATCGGGTTGCACGCCGCAACAGACTTATTAAAAGTCTATATTGGAAGATCGGGTTGCACGCCACAACAGACTTATTAAAAGTCTATATTGGAGGATCGGGTTGCACGCCGCAATAGATTTATTAAAAGTCTATATTAGAGGATCGGGTTGCACGCCGCAACAGACTTGATTAAAAATGAATATATTGTGAGAGCGGGTTGCACGCTGCAACAGAATTGA
This sequence comes from Nicotiana tabacum, assembly GCF_000715075.1. Taxonomy (NCBI): domain Eukaryota; kingdom Viridiplantae; phylum Streptophyta; class Magnoliopsida; order Solanales; family Solanaceae; genus Nicotiana; species Nicotiana tabacum. Next base: position 39,450,874 of record NC_134091.1, read on the forward strand.
TAGAAGTGATAATTGGTTATGACTACTTTGTTGGCTTCAATTATTATAAATGAGTTACCTGATTTATTTCTATTATTGTTGCTATTACTAATATTGCGTACAGGTAATGTAAGTGACCCGCTTTAGCCTCGTCACTACTTCGTCGAGGTTAGGCTCAGCACTTACCAGTACATGGGGTCGGTTATACTGATACTACACTCTGCACTTCTTGTACAGATTTTGGAGTTGGTCCCAGCGGCGTGCCGTAGACTTGCTCGTATTGCAGCTATTCAGAGAAGACTTGAGGTATAACTGCACGGCGTTCGCAGTTCTGAAGTCTGCGTCTACTTTACTTTAGCTGTGTGTTTGTTTCCAGACAGCTTTATTTTATTCAGACCTTTATTTGTATTTATTCTAGAAGCTCGTGCACTTGTGACACCAATTCTGGAATGGTATTTAGTCACCGTTGTTTTGATGGATTATTTTACTATATTTCAAACTTTGCTTCCGCATTTGTTCCCTTGTTATTAATAAATTTAAAATTATTTTAAAAATGGTTAATATTATTCTAACGTTGACTTGCCTAGCAAGTGAAATGTTAGGCGCTATCACGGTCTGAAAGTAGGAATTTCGGGTCGTGACACATTTCACCAAAGTTATTTTTCATACATGATCTTCAAAAGAATGGTGATATCAATGTGCAACATATTCGTTCAAGTAATAATATGGTTGATTTGTTCGCCAAATCTCTACCGACGTCAACCTTCAAGAAACTAGTGTACAAGATTGGGATGCGAAGGCTCAGGGATATGAATTGATGCTATCATCAGGGGGAGTTAATACATGTTGTACTCTTTTTTCCTTACAAGGTTTTGTCCCACATGATTTTCCTTGCAAGGTTTTTAACGAGGCAACCAAAAGGTATATTTCTAAATATGTGTACTTTTTTTTCTTCACTAAGATTTTTTTTCCCATAGAATTTTTTCCTAATAAGGTTTTAATGAGACACATTATTTATGGACATCCAAGGGGGAGTGTTATAAGAAAATTAAATTATGGTGGATGTCTACTCTTCTCCATTATCTCCATAACTCCCAATACTCTAATAATTATGGAGTTATGATTATAACTCCATAATCTACTCCATGATCTTCCTCTCAAATGTTTAATGACATATTCAATGACATATTTTGTAATAGTGATTCTTCACTTTTCATGCCTATATAAAGGCCTTGTAATAGATAGGAATATATACACACAATTGAAGAAGAAAATCTTTCTTCTCTCTATCTCTATTTCTTATTCATGTTTTACTAAATTGATTTTATTTCATAACAACATTTCTTGTTCATATTTTACTAAATTGCTTTAATTTCACAACAATAGGTACTTTTTACCCTTTGCCCATAGTGTGTTGGTATGTATACTTTATCCATACTCCACAGTGGTGAGACGACACCACCGGAAAATTAGTTTAAAAAAAAAACCTTACTTAGCCTTTGGGGACCAAAAACCATCCATGGCTTCCGACGATTCCCGCGAAAAGAGAGTTGAAGAAACAACTGTAGACGACCGAATCAGTGAGTTGCCGGAATCTCTTCTCCTTCACATTCTCTCTTTTTTGCCGACAAAGTGGGCATTCGTAACTTGTAGATATATTAAATTTGTACGAAATTTATTTTTACTTTGTATGTTATTGTACCATACAAATTTATATGTTGTTGTCGTCACTTAAAATATCATTTATCATGTGAATTTTTTTTATTTCATTAGTAAGTGGTGTAATAAAATAAAAATAATATTCTATTTTTACTAAATAAATATCAGAAAAATAAAACAATAGCAAAACTAAATCAAATAGTCTATGACGGTGACAACTAAGGAAATATATTTACTTCTCTTCCGTTTTGTCATGCACTTCCATAAACTACAATAGTATAAAATACATAAATACATTTTCTTAATTTATCCATCAGATTCCAACTTTATTTTTCAACTACAATACTGTTTAACGATGCTTTGCTTTTTCTTTTGTGTGGGGCGATTTTTTGAAAAGAAAGAAAGAAAGAAGCGTTTTGGGGGTAGTCCGTTAAACAGTTGATTAGGAGGAGTACATATTTGCAAGACAACAAAATGAATGGTTAAGAAGAAGTATGACTGCCACCTGTTATTTATTTTGTGCTTAATCTAGTTTTAATTAATTTTTGGCAAAATGGTAAAGTGCACAGACTAAGTAGAAAAATACTGGAACAAAGTGATCATTCACAAATTTTATTGAGAGAGAGAGACGATGAGAGAGAATGATGAAGAAAGAAAGAAAAACAGATGAGAGAGGCGGCACTGAATGGGAAAGAGGAGAGGAGAGAAAAAAAGAAAAAAAGATATAATTGAATTTCCTAATTTAAGACACTAATAATGGATTGTATATAATTTGTAAATAATTCTTGTTTAGGATAGGTAATATACAAAACTAGTACAATTTTAATAAATATATTTCAAATATTATATAAGAAAGAAAAAAAAGATTCGCTCCAATGAGATGGGAGACTATACTATTAGCACATTGATTTGGTGTACAAGAGTAGGGTAGCAAAGAGTACATATAATTCATAGTCAAATTAAGGGAAAAAAAAGATTGTCACTCCACTGAATTTTCTTGTATACCTGACCCGTAGGCCTAAACAACCCAATTCGATTAACATTCTGTTATTCGATATTTTGATTTATTTTCAATGTGGGATAAATAATAACTACCACATTTTATTAGTGTAATGCTTATACTCCCTCAGTGTCGAATTATCTGTTATCGTTTCTAAAATTGTTTATTGTTTAGTTGCCTCTTTAGTTGTTTTAAATTAATTGTCATTTTAAAAGTTCAAGACTAAATTAATTATTATTTTTCTATTTTACCCTTAATATTAATTATTTTTGAAGATTACAAATAACGCAATGAGTAAATATTAAATAAAGAAATATTATATATTAAAATATAAATAAGAATAAAACAGCCAAAAATCACTGAGATTTAAACACGTCAAGATAATTTGGGAGGGATTATACATTATCCTAAATTTAATATGGGTATAGAATCCAAATCTCAATAATCAAACGGCTCCTTATTTGCATTATTTTCTGGAAAAAGAGTTATCCCTGTTTTTTTTGTTTGTTTTTTTTTGGTTACATAAAAGAGTCATCCCTGTGTGATTAAAAAGACAGAGAACCAGAGAGTTGACGAAACGATTCCTCTTCTTTTGGAGTCAAAATCATGGCTTCGGGAAACTGCAGCAACAATTCGAAGAAACAGAAAGTGAGAATCAATAGTGCTGAAGAAACCCTAGACCGACTCAGTGAGTTGCCGGAGTCGCTCCTAATTCAAATTCTCTCTTCTGCCGACAAAGGATGCACTCACAACATGTATTCTTTCAAAAAGGTGGCAGTATCTCTGGACTTTTGTTTTGAAATTCAATTTCACTTGTAGAAATTACAATGTCAGTGAACTAGAAAACTTCCGGTCCTTTGTTGACTATGTTTTAGCTCATTCCGTTTCTCCTAAAATTAAAGCATTCGAGCTCGACTGCCTTGACCTGGATGAATACGCGTCAGAAGTCAGCCGATGGCCTAGTTTTGCTGTTGAAAAGAAAGTGGAAAATGTTTTATTGTGGTCACATTCTGATTACAACGCTTGCCCATTGCCTGAATTTTTCTACACCTGTTCGTCCTTGAAAACATTAGTTTTGACGGGTTGCGACTTTGACGATGACATGGTCATAGCATGGAAGTCTCTAAAGAGCATGACATTGAAGTATATGGTGTTATCCAATTAACAACAACAACGACGACCTAGTAAAATCCCACAAGTGGGGTGTTATCCGATTACCATATTGTGAAATTACTAGCAGGTTGTCCTGCATTGGAATCTATGGAGTTAGATAGAGTTGAGGGTTTCCGTCGCCTCCAAATTAATTCTTCAAAATTAAAGAGACTGAAGTTGAAAGGTTATGTTTATGAAGGATTTGATCATTCATTGTAAATTGTTGCCCCGTTCTTCAACATTTGGAGATTTCAGGGAAACTTTATGATCTCAAGTGTAGGCTTGTAGATGTGTCCTCCATGGTTAATGCTAAGCTTACTTTCAAATTAAGTGTATCAAAGATATGCTGGCTCTTTATGGTGAAGTTAGTGATGATGCGGAAGACAGTTGTTGAGACTATCATCAAGTTTTTAGGACCCTCGTGCAAAATTATCTTCAAAGGTTGGCTTGTGCAACTGAGCTAACAATCGGAACTTGGCTCATAGAGGTTTTCTTTTTTAATTCAAATGTCTTTATTTTCTCTGATTGATTATTAGCAGACAGTTGCAGATAAGCATAATACAGTGGAGAACCTTTGCACAAATTTCACAAATCCAACTGGGTTAATTACAGCAACATATGAAGATGGATGAGGGGCGGGCCCATTATCCATCAAGTTTAGAACCGTGGGCCTCTAAAGATTGTGATTTCTTGGTTCTAAAAAAATAATTACAGAAACTTGAGGCCTTGTGGGCTGTTTTGGAATCCGTTTGTCAACTTTTTGAGGTCGGTATTTATTTATCACATCACCAAATGGTGTATATGGAAACCAGGATTTTTGTGCATTGATGTTGCTTAAAGTGTTTAGATGGTTTGATATGTCTCTGCTGAGGAGTACTTTATTTTTGTTGTTGTTGTTGCTTTCTCCATTCTTCACTAGTTTCTTTGGCATTATTGAACCATGTCCTGTGCATGTTGCAGTTCGAAGGAGTGCAGATTCCTGAATTGAAATGCAAATATCTAACGTTAGAGTTGAATTTCAGAAAGTCTAATTTGTATGGAGTAGTTGGCATATTGCGAGCGTCGCCTCATGTGGAGACACTCAACTAAGGTCCTAGACCCTTTTCTCTTCCTTTTACATCTATTCATCTTATTAAGTTTCAACAACCAGCAGCCCCCTTCTCCCGGTTGTTTTTTGGGAGTAGAATGCAAGTCTTTAATTATCAGTAAGAAGCTTTGCTTTTGTCATGTCAAGCTTCGCGTTAATATGGTTTGTGTTGACGTTGCTTTCTATGTGGCAAATGAGTGCTGAAATGAAACGGATTTCCGTGCTATCACTCTTTTGTTGGCTTACCTACGGTATAAATCTTTTTAAAAGGAAAGACCATCATCTATGAAATTATTTTTGCCACATCTCTGCAATTTTATCAGGCTGACCTGCAGTTGGTTTTCTTGTCGCCAATTTAATAGTTCCCGCTGCCAATTTGAGTTAAGACATTTGGCCAAGGAGATAATACTGATTTGGATCGTTGGACTTCAAGCTTTGAGTTTCCCAACCTCAAGAATGTTAAGATTGCCATCTCCTGCGGGCTGTGCTTGAAGGATCATCCTGAATGGACCTTTGACAAGCTTTTGAAACTTTCAGAAATTCTGTTAATGAATGCAAATGTTTTGGAGAAATTCGTTGTCATATCAAAGGAAAAGTGCAAGAGCTGTTCATTGAACTGTGTGTCCCAATATTTATTTCGTTTGAGCGAGAAATTTATTGGTTACCCAAGATCCTCTACCAACTCTGTGATTATTATGTTCCAGGAGTGAGCTTCCCGTGACTAGATTGCAGCTTGTTTTCTGTTTCATTTTACCAGAAATGTTACGGAGTATATTTATCTTTTGACTTAAAACATTACTGAATCTTTGTTTGTTGCATTCAAGATGTTGTACATGTGTTTCCAGAGTTCTTTGCTAGGCTTGTTGCCCTAGATCAGTCAAGATGGGCAGATCAACAAGCGACACATTTTTTTGATTATTAGGCTGATGAAATGTATGTTTTGCAACCTTTGTCCATGACATCAAGGTATTATTTTCTCGGAAGGAAGATGTTTGTACTGTTTGTCGATCTCAAATGATCTGTAGCCGATTGTGATTGAGGCTTACAAATTTACAATGCAATGTAATGCTTTTACCTGAAATTGAGGTCATAATATAGGACCACTCCATTTGATATATCTGTTTGCCCGATACGAATTTGCTCAAATAGCTTACAAGGGGTTGTTAAAGATTATGGAACAACAGCTTTCTTGACAAATATCATGCGAAAGAGTTACCGTTGCCTTTATACAAAGTTGGTTGAAGTAGCCGGCCGGTTTCACAATTTACTTTTCCTAGCTGGTATACATATATTATACACTGATTATATATGGTCATACACATGTTATACATATATTATACATTCGCCGGCTAGTTTTTAGTTTAACTAATTGAGTGGGCTGCTATTTAGGTTAATTCTTCTTTTTTTAAACCCCCTAAATTAGCCTTTTCTCCCAGCAGCTTTCATTGAATATTCTGATGAAAAAACAAATCAGAGGAATTTTTAGCATAGCTGACATCTCGCAATCAATTCACAACAACAAAAAGGTCTAAATTTGACCTTCTACTATATCAAATATTTAATTTTATCATTCCTTGTACTTCTAATTGAGAAAAATGTTGAATTTTAAGAGGGCAAAAGAATGGGAAAGATTATTTCTAATATGGTAGAAAATGTCTGTAATTGAATGATATGTCAAAGCTGCTCATGTTTCATAAGGGCTTCATGTGTTCTTTCTATTTCAGGGCAGCAGCTAACATGCTTTGCTAAATTTCATCTCTGTCGCAATAGTTGTTGGTGATGGACATGTTGTTATTTTATGCAAACAGTTATCTTTAATTTTCCTAAAAGAAAATAAGGCGACATTTCTAGTATGGTGACATTTTCTAGTACGCGGAGAAACGTCATGGAAACAATCAGAAGAAATTGGTGGGTGATTTTGACCAATGAATGCGCATATACATACTTGGTCTCACATGTATTCTCACTTTCAAATTTTAATTACTAAGCCTAAACAGGAGGATTTGGAGCCGTATCCTATATTTGTGCCACATTTTAACATGTACCCTATTTTTAAAAATTATTAATTTGGTAGTCAGCTGACAAAAAATTCGTAATAATATGACAATTACACCCCTGACAAAAGATATAAAACCTGCATCACGCATTAATCATGTGATCTGCAACCTCATTCGCGGAAAAAGATCTCCTCCTCTCCTCTTAGCAGCTTTATCAAAAAATTAGAAACTTATCCAGATTCATTTTCAGAATCACACTTGCATGAAATTGTTTCACGTTGAAGCTAAAACTTCATGCTAATGTAGCATTAGGGCTGCTTATCGGGCGGATTGGGCGGTTAATTACTCTTAACGGTTTGGCTTAACGGTTATCGGCTTTTAAATGTATTAATCCGCTAGCCACCCGATAAAATATCGGGCGGATTGGTATCGGTTTAGCTCTTATCGGGCGGTTTATCGGCCTAATTCAATCTATATTGCGTGCATTAATTGTTTGCTGACCGCCTAGCATACAAATTCAGAATAGAAAATTACACATTGAGTCCAGACATACATGTCTGTTAATGCCTACATAAGAATGATGTAGTATGTCATGTGTTGTAGAGTGAAAAAAGTTGTGGCACAACACTGTTGTTCTTCTATTAAACATAGCCAACAAGCATTAGTTTAAAAAAAACAAAAGCAGAAGTGAACCATAGACAGCAGCTTAAACAATCTTGTTGTAGGGTGGGAGAATAAGCTAAGCTAAGCCAAGCCTGGGATCTTCTGATGCATAGTACGTAAGGGTTCTGATTATTTAGGAATTAGGCGTTAGAACTTAGAGATGGAGTACCACACACACACACACACACACACACACACACACACACACACACACACACACACACACACACACACACACACACACACACACACATATATATATATATATATATATATATATATATATATATATATATATATATATTCTTAACGGGTTAACGGATTATCCGTTAAGAAAATTGAATAATCCGCCCCCAAACCGATAAGCCGTTAATAAAAAAATTTCAATTTGTTCCCCGTCCGTTAAACCGTTAACCCGATACCAATAAGCCATTAAGCTTCGGTTTCGATTCAGTTTTCGGTTTCGGTTTCGGTTTTGAATACCCCTATGTAGCATGAAGTTGTTTCATTTTGAAACTAAAAACTTCATGCTAATATAGCATGAAGTTGTTTCACATTGAAGCTAAAACATCATGCTAATGCATGCTGAAGTTATTTATACTGCAGTCTACAGTTTTGTCATGAGTTTTATCCGAAACTTCAGTCTAAACATGCTGAAGTTATTTAGTTCATTTGCTAAAACTTCATACTAAACATGCTTAAATTTTTTAGTTCATTTGCTAAAACTTCAGACTAAACATGCTTAAGTTTTTTAGTTCATTTGCTAAAAGTTCAGATTAAACATGCTTAAGTTTTTCAGTTCATTTGCTAAAACTTCAGACTAAATACGCTTAAGTTTTTTAGTTCATTTGCTAAAATTTCAGACTAAACATGCTTAAGTTTTTTAGTTCATTTGCTAAAACTTCAGACTAAACATGCTTAAGTTTTTGTCTTATAGTATGTAATTTTCTAATGAGTTTTTGCTAATGCATGCTGAAGTTATTTAGTTCATTTGCTAAAATTTCAGACTAAACATGCTTAAGTTTTTTTAGTTCATTTGCTAAAATTTCAGACTAAACATGTTGAAAGTTTTTAGTTCATTTGCTAAAATTTCAGACTAAATATGCTTAAGTTTTTGTCTTGCAGTATGTAATTTTCTAAAGAGTTTTTGCTAATGCATGCTGAAGTTATTTAGTTTATTTGCTAAAATTTCATACCAAAACATGCTGAAATTTTGTAATGCCGTCTACAGTTTTGTCCTGAGTTTTATCCGAAACTTCAGTCTAAACAAGCTGAAGTTTTATAGTTCATTTGCTAAAACTTCAGCCTAAACATACTTAAGTTTTTGTCCTGCAGTTTGTCAATAGTCTTTTATTAAAGAAAGGCAAAATCGTCTTTTTAAAATGCTTTTAACAAAAAAATAGATACGGATGCAAACGGAAAAATAAAACGGGTATAAGTTAAAAAGGGGCGACCAAATAGGGCGGTCCATGCAATTTTTACGGCTAAATATAGTGGTGTTCAAACCGAATCGAAAAATCGTATCAAACAAAAAAGTTAAACCAAACCGATTAAAAACTCGACTAGTTTTGGTTTGATTTGGTTTGGTATTAAGTAAAAAAACTCAAACCAAACCGATATATAAATATATAATTTTTATATATTCTTTTAAGACTTTATATAGAATTTTCTTTAAAAAACATATAGAAATATTTGGGATTCTCTTATGGGATGTAATATTTAATAGAACTATTAAGTGCTCACAAGTTTGCCAACCAAACCCCTGTACTTGTCCAGTTTTGTCATGCCGGTGTTCTACTATGAAGTTTGCCAGCCAAATCCCTCTACCCTTAAAAACTGAGCATTTTAAACCCGGCTCATCGTATGTAGTATTTTTTACTGAAGTGCGTGTGCTACACTCGTTTAAGAAGCGTGAGGCCTATTAAAAAAGGCACCAAGAGCCACTTTTTGGCTGTCATCTTCTTTCTGATTGTTCATCCTCCATTGTTGAACAAAAGTGAGCTTTTCTTCTTTGCTCTTCTCTCTCTCTCCAATATTTTATGTCCAATTCTTTTTTTTTCCTCTCTCTCTCTCTTCAATATTTTCTGTCCAATTCTTTCTCCCCTCCCCTATCTTCTTTGTTTGTTTCTTCCCTCAAATCTGAAACTTTATCATAAATTTAGAATCCTTTGGCCAATAATTCAGATCTCTTTTAAAATTCAATTATATGCCCTTTTTGTGAAGAAAAACACATCAAATTATCAAAATACCAACAAACCAAAAAAAGGGTCAACCGAAAAATTCTCAAAAATCACCACACCTCAAAATTAACCCATAAAGGATTTTGAAGCACAAATTATACATCTTTACCAATTAATCCTTTAAAAAGATTAGAGCTTTTTGAGAAAATTTAACCCCAATTTCAAAAATCAAACAATGCAAGACTTGTTAAAACTGGCTTTAGCATTTCGTCGAACACCTGGTGTCTGTAATTCTGCAAATTTTGTTTTTTGAATTGTTGTGACGATTGGTTTATTGTAGTTATTATTTGATCATTTGGAATCAATCACTTGCTCAGTTGGAGTCAATTGGCATTGGTCTTGTTCAATTTGGACACATGTAGCTCCATGCTCGACCAACTGGTGTTCGCCGGCCATATTCAGTTCGTTGGAGGAAACTATCCCGTCATTGAAATTGTCTGAAACATGGTGCGCCGATGGTATTTGAAGTGGAGAACAATCACCACTGCTTGGAATCACTCTATTTAAAATAGAACCGATATGATAAATGTCAGTTTTGCCCGGTGATTTTTCGCTGCAGTACTCGATCCACCATTGTTGAAATCTGCAGTAGCTTGGGAAGAAATGAGAGGGGCGCCTAGGTGGGGTTTATGCGCAATGGTGAGGCGCATCTTTTGGGACTGGTCCGGTGGCTTTTCACCACCGGACGACGGCACAGTGGCCATTCTGCCGTTGTTGTGTTACTGTTCACAGCAGTCGCACCATTTGAGGGAGGGGATTAGGGGATTAATGTTTGAATTTTATTTTTATTTTTATTTTTGATTTTAATTATTTTTAATCTACCATGTGACATGGCATTTATACATTGTTATTTTTTGACGTGGCAGCCAACGTGGAGGAGATTGTGTTACACGCACTGACAGTCTTCGGTCATAAACGTTTATTATACACGGTTTGAAGGAGTGTAAGTGTTCAATTGATAAATTGTTTAGTCTAGGGACCGACATGATAAAGTGGTACAAGTATAGGTGCCATTTAGGCCATTCTGCCCACTTTAAATAATGGGTTGTATCATCACTTTCTTATCAAGTGTTATATATTGAAATGCATCAATCTCTTTGTTCTTCCATATTCATATGTCAAGATCTATTAAATTCTTATATCTTTTTTCGAATTTGAAATGGTATTTCGATAATTTAAAATTAAATAAAATATATCATTATTTAGGTATCTTATTGATTATTATGTTTAATTATTAAATTCGGTTAACCTTAAAAGCGTACATTAACGAAAAACTATTATTAGACGACTAAGAAAATAATTATCATGTGTTAATAAAAAAAATTCTTCCATAAGAATATTCTAATAGATCATATGTTTTTCAGTTTTTTTTTTTAATTTTTTACTAAACATATATTGTATTTAACTTTAACAAAGTAGATTGTAATAATATTCATGTAAAAAAAAGAACCCAAAAAACCGGACAAAACCAAATCAGTTCAAATCAATATAGTTGGTTTCGTTTGATTTTGATAAATACTGAACCAACCTTGCCTATGTACACCGATTAAATAGTTTGATTTGGTGTACACATTAAATGCGAGTATGCATTTACTTTCATTAAAATCGGCTAACAAATGCTAAGGTTGTCCAAGATCATCCACCAATTTTTTAATTTATTCCTTTCCATGACTAGACTGCAGGTGGTTTTTATTTTCTCGGCAGCCTAAAATTGTCGTCTTATTATTTAGGAAGAATAAATCAAGCATAAAATTTCACATAAAATAACACGATTTGGTTGGAGAGGTTACGAAAAATATTTTGCACATAATTAGATAATGCGTTGTTTGATTGGTCAATCAGAAAAAGACTATACTTGCATAACTTATACTAACAATTGATCAGCACTATCAAATACTCACATTGCGAGAATTTATGTATTGGTTTTTATGAAATAAAAATTTGTTTTAATAATAAGAAATTAAACTATTTTAAGACAAAAATGAGCTTAGAGCCGGTAACATCTAATAACTTCCCTTAGCAATATTTTCCCATTTCAATCTACATAAATATTATCCCTATATATATTCTAGGAGTGTCAATGGATATTTAAAAACCGACTAAACTGACCGAACCGTACCGCACCGAACTGATTTTTAGGTTTCTTTTAACAAAACCATAGGTTATTATATAAATCTATAACCGTACCGATAATTAGGGTAAGTTTTTTATTTTACGAAAATAAGCCGAAAAAATACAGAACCGTACCGAATAATTTTATATGTAAAAAATATATTTATATATTAAGTTTAAAAATAATAAAGCATTAATTTTTTTTTTGGGCCTTGGAATTTTGAAAATGGTTACAAGCCAAAAAGTAATTAAAATCAAAATCCTAATTTCCAAATCTATTATGCCACTCTTACTGAAACTATATTATTTCCAACATATTCACTAGCAAGACACAAAATATTCTAACGATTATGAGTAGCAAATTACAATTTATTGAATATGTTTTTCGTATGATTTAGATTTATCTTTTTGAATATTTAATCTTCTGTAGCCTTTATTCTTGAGTACCAGCTTGGTTAATATCTTTTTACTAGTGTGATTTATCTTTTCTTTGTTTCTTTTACGTTGTTATAGAGTAGTTGATGGATCTATGCTTTAACCATCTTTCATGTTTCTTAATCATCACCATTTATAGCCTATTTGGCCAAGCTTCTCCAAACGTAGAAGCACTTTTTCCCCAAAAAAAAAAGTACATTTTTCAACGTTGAAGTGTTTGGCCAAGTTTTTGGAAGAAAAAAAAATGCCTTTGAGAAGAAGCCGAAGCAGTTTTGGCGAAGCAGAAAAAAATATTTTCTCCCCAAAAGTACTTTTTTGAAAAACACTTTTGAAAAAAATACACTTAGAAGTACTTTTTAAAAAATTTTGCCAAACACTAATTGTTGCTCAGAAGTGCTTTTCAAATTAATTAGCCAAACACAAACTGCTTCTCACCAAAAGTACTTATGAGAAAAGCACTTTTGAGAAAAAGTACTTCTCAAAATAAGCTAATTTTATAATATTTTCCAAACATGCTATTAAACAGTAAAACTGTCTAAAGAGTTTTGCTAGTTCTTAAAAAAGTACGTATAGTATTGTATTCTACTTTTATTAGTGACATTTAAAAAAATACGAAAAATTAACCGAACCGTACCGATACCGAGGAGAAATCGACATGATTGGAACTGTTTTGAAAAGTCTAATTTTGGTTATACATAATAGAATAAAAAAATTAATATAGTACAAATTTTATAAAATAACTGGCTGAACCGAACCATTGACACCCCTAATATATTCAAGCGTTTGCTCGGGTTGGAGCCCTAGAACAGAGCGAAGTGCAGCAATAGCCACTTTTAGGCTCGCTATTTAAAATATGTCCATAACTTACAATATGTTTAAAGATTAGTCAATTTACCCAAACTTTAGAACTAAATATCTTGAATTTGGAAATTGAGGACTTGTGTTCTGAACTTTTGAGCTGCTAATTTGAAATTCAGGACTAAGTATCTTGAATTTCTGAACAACTAATTTAAAATTCACGACATAAGATTCGATATTCTGAACACAATTTTTGAACTTTAGGACATGATGTCTGAAGTTTGAACTTTGAGGTTTAAACTTGAGGACGCCATGTCCTGAAGTTTGAGCGAATTTGGCTAATCTTTAAATACATTGTAAACCGTAGATATATTTTAAACAACATGCTTAAAAGTAGCTACTTGGTGTCATTAAGTGCACATATAGCCATTCTCAGGGATGCTATTTAGAAATTAGCCAGTATTTATCTCGTCCTGAAATTTTAAACTAAAAATCTCAGTTTCAGAATAACTCAGGATATTTTTATCCTGAAAAATTGAACTAAAAAACTGAACGGAAAAACTGATATTCAATATGCACTAACTAATTCTTACATAGTAGCTCTATAGAGTGGCTATAGTCGGGCCCAAGTGAATACTGTTACGCTAGGTGGGAAAGAATTTTAATTATTTTTGGCGCATTACAGTAAACCAAAATTACTGTGGAAGACGGGATTTAAAAGAGACAAAGTGGTGCACTGCAGAGTGCACGTGACCCAAAATCATGGCGTTTCTGGCAAAAATGACGGCTCTAGAAGTAGTAACATGATCAATCATCCATCGTTAAAGAAACAGAAAGTGAGAGTCACTGGAGTTGAAGAAACCCTAGACGACCGTATCAGTCAATTGCCGGACTCACTCCTAGTTCAAATTCTCTCTTTATTGCCGACAAAGGATGCTTTCACAACCTGTATCCTCTCAAAAAGATGGCACTATCTTTGGACTTTTGTTTATAATTTTATTTTCACTCGTAGAAGCCAGGAATCAAAAATCTATGGAGATCCTTATAACCCCGTAGTGCCCATGGATGATACTAGTAGAAGACATAAATTTGAAAACTTACGATCCTTTATTGACTATGTGTTAGTTCATTCTATTTCTCCCAAAATTAAAAAATTCGAACTCGACTGCAGAGACCTATTCCGAGACGATTCTCAAATTAGACGGTGGCTTAGTTTTGCTGCTGAAAGAAAAGTGGAAGATGTTGTATTCTTGTCGTATGAAAGTCTACTAGATTGCATATTGCCTGAATCTTTCTGCACCTGTTCGTCGTTGATAACATTACATTTGAGACATTGTTACTTTACAGATGCAGTCATAGCGTGGAAGTCTCTAACGAGCATAAAGCTGGAGTGTTTGTTGTTAAACGATGACGAAATTTTAAACTTATTATCAGGCTGTCCTGCACTGGAAACTATGGAATTATATGATGTTGGGGGATTTCGCCGCCTGAAAATTAGTTCTTCAAAATTCAAGAGACTGAATTTGAAAAAACATTGGTTGCTTAATGATAACAATGATCGTTCCTTGGAAATTTTTGCCCCGTATCTTCAGCATTTGGAGATTTCAGGAAATCTTAAAGATATCAAGTGTAGGCTTGTCGATGTGTCCTCCATGGTTAATGCTAAGCTTACTTTCAACATTGCATGTATCAAAGACATACAGGCTGATCGCTATGAAATTGTTGATGAAGAAGACAATTGTCATGGTTATCATCAAGGTTTTAGGACCCTTGTCCAAGATTATCTTCAAAAGTTGAGTTGTGCAACTGAGCTAACATTCGGATGTTGGTTCACAGAGGTTTATTTTTAACTCAGAAGTCCTTAAATATACTTGTTTGTGTTTTTTGAATTGTTGGTCTAAACTTGACACTGTAAATAATAAAGATCAAATAACACTAGGCCAGGTCCATACTTCTTTTTGGCGGATCGTTATCTTGATCCGATACTTTGTGAACAAAATCGAGGTGATACCGTTCACCATCGACCATATTATCCGATTGTACCGTCCTCGACTTTTTCAAAGAGAGTTAATAAAACATCAGCGTCAGGCTACCAAGGCTCTGTTCTCGAGCATTGACGAGGACATGGATCGGGGCTGGATGGTCAGGTTCGTTCGAGTGAGGACTTTAGACCTGATTCCGACCGAAAAGATGCCCTTTCCCGAGGAGTAGAATATGAAACGTAAGTGTGATCCTGCTGTTACTTCCTTCTATTTTGTTCTTTCATTTCTTTTCTCAGCGATGCTCTTCTTTTTGTGATACAGCGGTTCCCTGGATGCCCAGAGCAGTTCCCGATCTCAAGAACTGGGTACGAGCTCTTGTTTCGACCTCCACATACACCGAGCGCTCATGGCGTGATTTGTCAAAGGGTCGGTGGGAGGCCAAAAATCATGGTAAGCCCCTTTCTCGTACTCTTTGATAATTCAAACGAGATGCTTTCCCAATATTTTAATAAAATTCTCCATATGCAGGTTTGGGCAAAGATGCGGTTTTGAGGCCCTTATCCAACAAGGAAGAAACTTTGGCTTTTGTCCCAAAGCCGGTGAAGGAAAATAAAAAGAAAAGAGCCTCTGTTCCCGAAGATCCAAAACCGAAGAAGAGGATGGCTCGTAAGCCGAACAAGAATGCCATTCCTTTGACCATGGAATCAGTTCTGCGTCTAAGGGATAAAGATGAAGAAGAAGAAAATGATGGGTCCGCGCTGGCGGCACGAACGAAGAGAACCACCGATGCCCCATCGGCAGCTGGATCGATGATGCTTCATGAGGCTCTGCCTCGAACTGAGGATAAACCGGAGAAAGATTCAGGCGAAATCCCTGAATTATCGTAGATCGAAGACGCATCCCATCGGAGCCAACGGATGGGGGATATGTCTGAAGGGACCCCTCTTGAATCCCTTCGAACCGAAGAGAATGCTCCAAGTGATTCATTTGGGACAACAACAATCAAATATTCGCCCGCCTTTCCTGTTTTTTCTGCAGGGGTGATTCGGGAAGCCCAAGCTTTGGGGGCCTTCAATCTAGACAGGCCTCATGATGGAGAGGATCCCTTTCGTGACCTATTACCAGTATCGAGGACGTTGCCAGTACTAGTGATAAATCGGATCTTTTTCACGGGGTGCAGCATGCTTTGAATCAGGTAAGCCTTAAAATTATTTTATCGGTACTACCTTTATGTTTACTTTTCGTTTCTAACTTTGTTTCTTGTTTCTTTGCAGGCAGCGGTAGTTCATCGAGAAGCATGTTCTCGGTCCCAAAACGAGTTGCGTCGATACAAGGCCGACCTTTAACGGGTTACTGATGAGAGGAACTCCCTAAAACTTCTCTTAGGACAAAGGGAAGAGGAAATAAAAGACCTCCGAGCTGAGTTGGCTAAGACATACCGAGATCAGACCGATCTATCTGAGCAAGTAATGATACTTTTAAAAGCCTATGGGATTGATACCGAAACGATGGCTAATATTTCGGTCTCACAGTTGCAGCAAAAAAAATGATATGATCGGGAAGCTTCGTGAGGAGGTCGACGTGATAAAAGCGGAGTCTTTGCAGCGGAAAGAAGGTATGGATCGCTTTGCTGCAGAGAAAGAAACTGCTTGAGCCCAGTTATCATCGGCCGAAACCCAACTTTAGAGAATAAAGTAAAAAGGCCTAGTTCAAGCAAGAAGAATAGAGGAGCTCGAGGCTCGATTGGCCTCTGTACTTGCCAAGGCCGAATCTGATGTCGAAAAGGCAAAGGCCGATGCGGATGCACTCGTGGCCGTCTATCAGGCCTATGCTGAAGCTGCCCAGGTCCAAGCAAGAGAGGCAGCCGAGACCGCCGATACTTGAGCACATTGGGTCGCTGAACTTGCTAAGTGCCAATCTCGGAGGGAAACCCTCGAGGAGATCCATGCTCGTGGTTTCAACCTCGCTGAAGAGATAAAAAGGGCCAAAGAACTCAAAGCCGATGCTGAAGCCTTGGTTTCCGATGACGATGATGATGACAATGATGATGACGATGGTAGTAAGAGCGGATCCGAGAATGGGGGGAGCCTGATAGAGAAGAGACCGCTCTTGGGGATGACCAGGAAGCTTAGTCCTTAATTTTTACGTTGTGATCAATCATGTAAACAATTTTGAATATAGAAATATCCCTTTTTTTGCGGACTTGCTTCTGTTTTGTTTCCGGTCTTGTGAAGACTTTATTCACATCTTATGAATGTTTTCACAAGGATTTAAACAACTTAATCAAATTTGGACTTCGTAGCCTCTATAACCGAGCGAGCGCTTATTCAAACTTGAAGTGATGTAGCCCTTAGGCTTATTAGTTGAGTCAATGATTCAAGCTCGAAGAAATATAGCCCGTAGGCGTAATGGTCGAGTGAGTGCTTGCTTGAACTCGAAATAAAAGTAGCTGGTAGGCTTAGTAGTCAAGTGAATGATTCGAACTCCAAGTAATGTAGCCCGTAGGCGTAATGGTCGAGTGAGTGCTTGCTCGAACTCGAAATAAAAGTAGCCCGTAGGCTTGAACTCGAAGTAATATATCTCGTAGGCGTAACGGTCGAGTGAGTGCTTGCTTGAACTCGAAATAAATGTAGCCTGTAGGCTTAGTAGTCGAGTGAATGATTCGAACTCGAAGTAATGTAGCCCGTAGACATAATAGTCAAGTGAGTGCTTGCTCGAACTCGAAATAAAAGTAGCCTGTAGGCTTAGTCGTCGAGTGAATGATTCGAACTCGAAGTAATGTAGCCCGTAGGCATAACGAT
Source organism: Nicotiana tabacum (assembly GCF_000715075.1). Taxonomy (NCBI): domain Eukaryota; kingdom Viridiplantae; phylum Streptophyta; class Magnoliopsida; order Solanales; family Solanaceae; genus Nicotiana; species Nicotiana tabacum. The sequence goes on from NC_134091.1 coordinate 39,468,779, forward strand.
CGAGTGAGTGCTTGCTTAAACTCGAAATAAAAGTAGCCCGTAATCTTAGTGGTCGAGTTTATCTTAATTCTGTTTGCGTAATAAATCTCCAAATATAGGAATGTTTCTTGGATATAAGATGTCGGTAAAGAGGAGAACGTTTTCTGTAAGTCATTATACATTTGTTCATGTTTTGCGTCTGGGTTCGGGCCAACTACATGAGCATGGTTCGTTTTGACCATTTGGCTCTTACAGCGTTTTCTATTGGAACCCCGTTGTTGCGAAATAACTTTCTTGCATCAGAACTTGATATATTTGAGGGCTAATGCACACCCAGTATTCGAGCTCGATTGTAAAGAGGCCTCGGATACTATTGTAAGTGCATCACGATCATTGGTTGCCTCATTAAAAACTTTGCCGAAAAACCCATTTGGGATAAAATCGGTCTAAGGGAAAAAGAGTGCAACGCGTGCTTCATATCTAAGACTTCGTATTGAAGGATCCATCTTAGCTCCTGATCGGACTTCTGCAGGGGTTAGTTTTGAAATGTAAATGAATATGGTAGGGTCGTACCTTAGCAGTAGTATCGTTTTAGATATGACACATTCCAATTGCTTGATAGTTGTTTGTCGTTTATAATGCCGAGCTTGTGTGATCCCTTTCCGACGTTCTCGAGAACATGATATGGTTCTTCCTAGTTCGGTCCTTGTTTTCCTCTGTTCGAATTTCTAGTATTCAGGGTGACTTTCCTTAGCACTAAGTCCCTGGGCTTAAAATGGCAGAGCTTGGTTCTTCGATTATAGTATCTTTCGATTCGTATCTTTTGGGCAACCAATCGGACGAGAGCAGCTTCTCGTTTTTCGTCCGATACTTCGAGGCTAGTGTCCATAGCCTCGTTATTTGATTCTTTATTTGTGTATAGAAATCTGGCACTTGGTTCATCGACTTCGACTGGTACCAAGGCTTCTGACCCATATACTAATTAGGATGGGGTTGCCCCCGTACTAGATTTTGACATTGTTCGATATGCCCAAAGGACTTCGGGTAGGATTTCTCTCCACTTTCCTTTAGCGTCGTTCAACCTCTTCTTTAGGTTTTGAATGACAGTTTTGTTCGTTGATTCGGCCTGTCCGTTCCCACTGGGGTGATACGGTGTTGATAATATCCTTCTTAATTTGTGATCTTCAAAGAATTTCGTCACGTTGCTGCCAATAAATTGTTTCCCATAGTCACATACTATTTCGGTAGGTATCCCGAATCGACATACGATATGATCCCAGATAAAGTCTATAACTTCTCTCTCTTTTACTTTCTCGAACGCCTGTGCTTCAACCCATTTAGAGAAATAGTCAGTCATAAATAAAATGAATTTAGCTTTACCTGGGGTCGACGGTAGAGAGCCGACAATATCCATTCCCCATTTTATGAATGGCCATGGGGATAGGACTGAGTGAAGTTGCTCTCTGGGTTGATGGATCATTGGTTCAAACCTTTGACATTTGTCATATTTTCGAAAAAATTCCTTCGCATCTTTGCCCATATCGATCCAATAATACCCTGCCTAGATTATTTTTCGGACTAATGGATCGGCATCGGAGTGATTCCCACAAATGCCCTCGTGCACCCCACGTAGGATGTAATCGGTATCTCCTGGACCCAAGCATACTGCCAATGGTCCATAGAATGTCCTTCAGTATAACGTTCCATCTGAAGCCAACGTGAATCGAGCAGCTTTAGTCCGTAGGGCCCTTGAATCTTTAGGGTCTGATGGGAGCTTTCCGTCTTTAAGTATTCAATATACTTATTTCTCCAATCCCAGGTTAAGCTCGTAGAATTTATCTCGGCGTGACCTTCTTCGATCACGGATCTCGAGAGTTGAACGACAGTCCCCGAGCTCAAGTCACCTTCCTCGACCAATGATCCCAAATTCGCTAGTGCATCAGCCTCACCGTTTTGCTCTCGCGGAACATGCTGTAAAGTCCATTGTTTGAAATGGTGCAAAGTGACATGTAGTTTGTCCAAATACCTTTGCATTCTATCTTCTCGAACTTCGAAGGTTTTGTTTACTTGACTTACCACAAGCAAAGAGTCACATTTGGCTTCAATGACTTCTACTCCCAAGTTTTTAGCTAGCTCGAGACCTGCAATCATGGTCTCATACTCGGCCTCGTTGTTAGTCAACCTAGTAGTTTTAATAGATTGCCTAATAGTGTTACCCGTGGGTTGATTTAAAACTATTCCTAGCCCGGACCCCTTCACGTTCGAATCCCCGTCCGTAAAAAGGGTCCATACCCCCGATGACGTACCCGATTTCAACAGGAGTTCTCTTTTGACTTCGGGTACGAGGGTTGGCGTGAAATCGGCTACGAAGTCTGCTAAAATTTGAGACTTGATGGTTGTACGGGGTTGATATTCGATATCGTACCCACTGAGTTCAACGGCCCATTTGGCCAATTGGCCTGATAGTTCGGGCTTGTGCAAAATATTACAAAGCGGGTAAGTGGTTAATACACATATGGGGTGACATTGAAAGTACGGTCTTAACTTTCTAGAGGCGCTTATCAGTGCAAGTGCCAATATTTCTAGGTGCGGATATCTAGTTTCTACTTCTCCTAAGGTCCGACTTATATAATAAACGGGAAATTGCGTACTTTGCTCTTCCCGAACTAGGACACCGCTTACTATGATTTTCGATACTGCCAAGTACAAGCAAAGTTTTTGGTATGTTTTTGGAGTATGAAGTAGTGGTGGGCTCGATAGATATCGTTTTAGTTCCTCTAATGCATGTTGGCATTCCGGGGTCCAAGCGAAATCGTTTTTCTTTTTGAGTAGAGAGAAAAAATTGTGACTACGATCTGATGACCTCAAAATGAATCGGCCTAAGGCTGCAATCTGTCCCGTTAGCCTTTGTATATCTTTCACGCTGTCCACGATGGTGATGTCATCGATGGCCTTAATTTTATCAGGGTTAATATCGATTCCCCGATTTGACACCATGAAGCCGAGGAACTTGTCCAAACCGACCTTGAAAGCACATTTTTCGGGGTTGAGCTTCATGTTGTATTTCCTTAAAATCTTGAACGTTTCCTGCAAATGGGTCAAATGGTCCTCTACGCGCAGGGACTTAACTAGCATGTCATCAATATATACTTTCATTGATTTACCCATTTTTTCTTCGAACATTTTATTTACTAGGCGTTGGTAAGTAGCCCCTGCATTTTTTAGCCCGAAGGGTATCACATTATAACAATATGTTTCATATTTGGTGACAAATGAAGTCTTTTCCTAGTCCTTCGGGTTCATCTGGATTTGATTATACCCGGAATAGGCATCGAGAAAAGTGAGGATCTCGTGGCCGGTCATGGCATCGATCATGCGATTGATGTTGGGCAACGGAAAAGAATCTTTGGGGTATGCTTTGTTCAAATCCTTATAGTCCACACACATTATAAGTTTGTTCCCTTTTTAGGCACTACAACTACATTGGCTAACCATTCGGGATATTACATTTCCCAAATGAACCCTATCTTGAGAAGTTTGGTTACCTCGTCCTTTATGAATGCGTGCTTTACCTTGGACTGGGGTCTTCTCTTTTGCTTCACCAGTCTGAACCTAGGGTCCAAGCTTAGCCGATGCGTCGTTATGTCCGGTGGGATCCATGTTATATCTAAATAGGGCCAGGTAAATCAATCAATGTTATCGATAAGAAATTAAATAAATTTCTTCCTGAGTTTGGGGCTCAACCCCGTTCCCAGGTATACCTTCCGTTCGGGCCAATGCTCAATTAGTGTGACTTGCTCCAGTTTCTCAATCGTTGATTTAGTGGCATCGGAGTCATCGGGAATCACGAAGGATCGAGGGATCCTCTGATCATTATCTTCTTCGATCTTCTGGTTATCTGGTTGGGTCAAAGCCGATGTCTGTGATTGCTATTTGATATCTCGTTCCCCTTTTGAGCCCGATCCCTTTTCTTGCGAAGGCGAGGATATTGGTTTCTCTTCCGCGACGGCGAACATTTCTCTTGCGGCTGGTTGTTCTCCGTACACTGTTTTGACTCCTCTCGATGTTGGGAATTAGAGGACCTAGTGTAGGGTCGAAGGTACAACTCTCATGTTGTGGATCCATGGCCTTCCGAAAAGGGCGTTGTATCTCATGTCGCCTTCGATCACGCAGAACTTCATTTCCTGGATGGTTCCGGTCACGTTTATTGGTAGAATTATCTCGCCTTTGGTGGTTTCACATGCCATATTGAATCCGTTTAGAATCAGGGTTTCGGGTATGATTTGGTCCCGCAGGCCGATCTGTTATACGACCTTCAATCTGATGATGTTGGCCGAGCTACCTGGATCAATCAATACACGCTTAACTTTAGTTTTATTCATGAGTACAGATATTACCAGTGCATCGTTATGAGGTTGTATGACTCCTTCTGCATCTTCATCATTGAAGGACAAAGTTCCTATGGCGTGTAATCTTGAGTTCGAGATAGCTTTTCTCTCACAATCGATGTCTTAGTGCGTTTAAGCAATGGTCCCTGAGGGGTATCGGCGCCACCGATGATCATGTGAATGACGTGCTGTGGTTCTTCTTGTTCGTTTTTCTTGCCGAAATCCCTATTTTTAAAATGGTTCTTCGCCCTATCGCTAAAAAATTCTCGAAGGTGCCCTTTGTTGAATAACCGGGCTACTTCCTCTCTTAGTTTCCTGCAATCTTCCGTTCTGTGGCCATGGGTGCCATGATATTCGCACATTTGATTGGGATTCCTCTGGGCAGGATCAGTCTGTATGGGTCGAGGCCATTTAGTGTCTTTGATGCGTCCGGTAGCCGAAACGATGGCGGATGCATCAATGCTGAAGTTATATTCCGATAACCGAGGTGCTTTCTTAGATCCGGCAGGCCTATCGGACCTACTTCTATTCATCAGCCCCCGGGACCCTTGACCTCGATCACTTCTTTTGTTATTTTTCCTAAGGTTATGTCTCGATTCACTGACTCTGTGGCTTCCGTTTTACAGTTGGTATCGATCCCCGATCGGACTTCGTTCTCGATTAGTATGCCTTCGAACAGCGGGTTCAGACCCCAATTGATCATCTTCGACCCTAATTTTTGATTATTACCGATTGTGCACGTCGGCCCACGTGATGGCTAGGTATTCGATCAGGTTATGCTTTAATCGCCGTGAAGCCATCGAACTTCGTTCGTTCAAACCTTGAGTGAAAGTCTGAACAGCCCAATCGTCTGTGACTGGTGGCAAGTCCATTCGTTCCATTTGAAAACGAGATACGAACCCCATCAGCATCTCGTTATCCTTTTGTCTTACCTTGAAGAGGTCTGATTTCCTTGTTGCAACTTTTATGGCACCGGCATGTGCTTTCACAAAAGAATCTACTAACATGGCAAACAAGTCGATGTAATTTGGTGGTAGGTTGTGATACCAAATCATTTCCCCCCTTCGAGAGGGTCTCTCCGAATGTTTTTAACAACACAGATTCGATTTCATCGTCTTCTAAATCATTTCCCTTGATGGCATATGTGTAAGAAGTGACGTACTCGTTGGGATTGGTCGTTCCGTTATATTTGGGAATTTCAGACATACGAAATTTTTTGGGGATTGGTTTCGGGGATGCGCTCGAGGGAAAAGGTTTTTGCACGAATTATTTTGAATCCAAACCTTTTATCATTGTTGGAGCTTCCGGGATCTGATCGACCCTAGAGTTATAAGTTTCTACTTTTTTATCGTTAGCTTCGACTCGCTTTGTGAGTTCCTCGAGCAATTTAGCAATTTCGGGAGTAGTCCCCGATTCTTGCTCATTTGACTTCACTATGGATGGATCCGTTTTGTGGGTGATTTTTCGAGGTGGATTGGGCTCCGACCTGCTTTATAGCTGGGTTTGGCTCTGCAACTGAGCTATTGCTGCCTGTTGGGGCTTGCAACATTTCGAAAATCATACGCAAGCTAATGCCATTTTCCTCGATGTTATGGGTATCTCGAGCTGCAGATCGAGTTCCACCATGGATGCTATTCTCGGGTTCAGCATGTAGGTTCACCTCAATGGCTACATGCGAATTGATATCTATTGGCACTCCGATTAGAGCTCCAACGGCGTTTACAAGTGGTCTTTCAGTACTGGGTGTCAAATTGTTGTTTTCGTCTTGAAGACCGACCCCGTTGTCGATTGGTGAAGCCATTTGATTGATGGTTAGTCGTAGCTAATCTAAAATTCAAGATATTTTCGAAACAAGCACAAAACACAATGGCGTGTTTTTCCAGATTCGTATCAAATAACCACTGTTATCCTTAGCCCCACAGTGGGCGCTAAACTTTTTACCCAAAAAACGGATAGAGTTGAATTTATTCGTAGTTCTAAGGATATGTGATATAGCTTAATACAAATCATAAGGATAAAAGGAAATATCAAATATGGAACACAAAGAGTGCAAAATAAACAAAGTTGTAAAGAAGGCAATTTTTAGGACTAAGCAAGATGAATTAGTTTATGAGGCTTAAAAGAGTAACTCTTGAATATAAGAGGATATGGTGCTTGAACTACAATGTGAGCTACTGCCTTTACAGAAATGATAACCCTCCCCTTTATAGTAGAGGGATCTTACTTTAAACATAATTAAAAATACTCAATGGGAGATCCATGATAAACAGCTTTTCCACAATTCCTGCCAAGATACTCTCCTCTAGTGGGATTGCAATGGCTTTTGTCTGTGAGCTCGATCTTGGCTTGAGCTCGATTCTGACTCGATCTCTCGATCTTGGCTTGAGCTCAATTCTGACTCGGAACCTTGAATTGATTCTGGGTCAATGTTGGTAGGTCTCTGGATCATAAGCTTGATAGCTTTACTTTGCATCGTAGTTCGATTTGGATTCGAGCTTGATAATGATATCGAACTCGACATTGATCGGCCCTTCAGATTCGAAGCTTGTTTGTACCATCTTCGGAACCCATGTTGACGTCTCACTTCGATCGATTATCTTTCGAACTCGATCATACGTACGAAGGCTAAAATTTATTTCTACCGTATACAGATAGTCCCCTCGTTTCTTAGGAAGAATGTGGTGAGAAATGATATGATTTTTCAACGGCTCGATCGGATTATAAGCTGACGTTTCCATCGGGCATGATCATGTCGCACGTGATAGTTATCCCGTCGATTTAGTCTTTCAAGACATTTAATGCATGTCAGACGGTGGTCGGCCACCGCTGATACTGAACCACCATCGCTTAAACCTATAAATAACCATTCCTTTTATCATTTACCACTTTTACATCTTCAATCTTCCAAATTTCCCAAGTCCCTTTTTGTATTCTCTGACTTACCCGCAAATCTATGATTTCTCTTTGCAAAAAGCCTCTCTTCAATTTTACCAAATCTTTTCACTTTCTTTTATTCCTCACCTTTGAATTCAAAAATGGCGAAAACATCACAAGCCATTCCTCAGAAAGAGAAGGCTTCATCTTCACAGTGTGCCGCCGATGAGACACCGGCAGAACCACGGCCTGAGGAGTGCGTTCCTGGGGCGTGTGTTCTTACTTCTAATTTTAAGGTCGATAATGGCTCATCGGTCCCTGGCCCATGTGAGCCAGTATCGAGGTACATGTGTTCGATAACCGAGAAGCACCTCAAAATGCTAAAGAAATATAGCAATTGGGATAAAAAAGAAATAATAATTCCTACTTTTGACGAAGATATCACCACTTACGTGAAAGGGTTTTTGAATGCGTATACTTACCCTTTCAAGTTAGGTCCCCTCGATTCCGTTATTATTGACTTCTGTCGTCAATACCAAATAACCCTAGGCTAGGTCCATCATTCTTTTTGGAGAATCGTTATCTTGATCCGATACTTTATGAACAAAATCGAGGGGATACCGTTCACCATCGACCATCTTATCCGATTATACTGTCCTCGACTTTTTCGAAAAGGGTTAATAAAACTTCAGCATTGCGCTACCAAGGCTCTGTTCTCGAGCATTGACGAGGACATGGATCGGGGCTGGATGGTCAGGTTCATTCGAGTGAGGACTTCAGACCTGATTCTGACCGAAAAGATGCCCATTCCCGAGGAGTGGAATATGAAACGTAAGTGTGATACTGCTGTTACTTCCTTCTATTTTTTTCTTTAATTTCTTTTCTCATCGATCTCAAGAACTGAGTACGAGCTCTTGTTTCGACCTCCACATACACCGAGCGCTCATGGCGTGATTTGTCAAAGGGTCGGTGGAAGGCCAAAAATCATGGTAATCCCCTTTCTCGTACTCTTTGATAATTCGAACGAGATGCTTTCCCAATATTTTAATAAAATTCTCCATATGCAGGTTTGGGCAAAGATGTGGTTTTGAGGCCCTTGTCCAACGAGAAAGAAACTTTGGCTTCTGTCCTAAAGCCGGTGAAGGAAAATAAAAGGAAAAGAGCCTCTGTTCCCGAAGATCCAAAACCGAAGAAGAGGACGGCTCGTAAGCCGAACAAGAATGCCATTCCTTTGACCGTGGAATCAGTTCTGCGTCTAAGGGATAAAGATAAAGAAGAAGAAAATGATGGGTTCGCGCTGGCGGCCCGAACGAAGAGAACCACCGATTCCCCATCGGCAGCTGGAGCGATGATGCTTTATGAGGCTCCGCCTCGAACTGAGGATAAACCGGAGAAAGATTCGGGAGGAATCCCTGAATTATCGTAGATCAAAGACGCATCCCATCGGAGCCAACGGATGGGGGATATGTCTGAAGGGGCCCCTTTTGAATCCCTTCGAACCGAAGAGAATGCTCCAAGTGATTCATTTAGGGCAACAACAATCGAAAATTTGCCCACCTTTCCTGCTTTTTCCGCAGGGGTGATTCGGGAAGCCCAAGCTTTGGGGGCCCTCGATCTAGACAGGCCTCATGATGGAGAGGATCCCTTTCGTGACCTGTTACCGGTATCGAGGACGTTGCCGGTACTAGTGATGAATCGGTTCTTTTTCATGGGGTACAACAAGTTTTGAATCAGGTAACCTTAAAATTATTTTGTCGGTACTACCTTTATGTTTACTTTTCGTTTCTAACTTCGTTTCTTGTTTCTTTGCAGGCAGCAGCAGTTCATCAAGAAGTATGTTCTCGGTCCCAAAATGAGCTGCGTCGATACAAGGCCGACCTTCAACGAGTTACTGATGAGGGGAACTCCCTAAAGCTTCTCTTAGGACAAAGGGAAGAGGAAATAAAAGACCTCCGAGATGAGTTGGCCAAGACTTACCGAGATCAGACCGATCTATTTGAGCAGGTAATGATACTTTTAAAAACCTATGGGCTTGATACCGGAATGATGGCTAATTTTTCGGTCTCACAGTTGCAGCAAAAAAATGATATGATCAGGAAGCTTCGTGAGGTGGTCGACGTGATAAAAGCGGAGTCTTTGCAGTGGAAAGAAGGTATGGACCGCTTTGCTACAGAGAAAGAAACTGCTCGAGCCCAGTTATCATCGGCCGAAACCCAACTTCAGAGAATGAAGTAAAAAGGCCTAGTTCAAGCAAGAAGAATAGAGGTGCTCGAGGCTCGGTTGGCCTCTGTACTTGCCAAGGCCGAATCTGATGCCGAAAAGGCAAAGGCCGATGCGGATGCACTCGTGGCCGTCTATCGGGATGATGTTGAAGTTGCCCAGGTCCAAGCAAGAGAGACAGCCGAAACCGCCGATACTCTAGCATATTGGGTCGCTGAACTTGCTAAGTGCCGATCTCGGAGGGAAACCCTCGAGGAGATCCATGCTCGTGGTTTCAACCTCGCTGAAGAGATAAAAAGGGCCAAAGAACTCGAAGTCGATGCTGAAGCCTTGGTTTCCGATGATGATGATGATGACAATGATGATGACGATGGTAGTAAGAGTGGATCCGAGAACGCTGGGAGCCTGATAGAGAAGAGATCGCTCTTGGGGATGACCAGGAAGCTTAGTCCTTAATTTTTACGTTGTGATCAATCATGTAAACAATTTTGTATATAGAAATATCCCCTTTTTTGCTGACTTGCTTCTGTTTTGTTTTCGGTTTTGTGAAGACTTTATTCACACCTTATGAATGTTTTCATAAGGATTTAAATAACTTAATCAAATTTGGACTTCATAGCCTCTATAACTGAGCGAGCGCTTATTCAAACTTGAAGTGATGTAGCCCTTAGGCTTATTAGTTGAGTCAATGATTCGAGCTCGAAGAAATATAGCCCGTAGGAATAATGGTCGAGTGAGTGCTTGTTTGAACTCGAAATAAAAGTAGCTGGTAGGCTTAGTAGTCAAGTGAATGATTCGAACTCGAAGTAATGTAGCCCGTAGGCATAATGGTCGAGTGAGTGCTTGCTCGAACTCGCAATAAAAGTAGCCCGTAGGCTTAGTCATTGAGTGAATGATTCGAACTCGAAGTAATGTATCCTGTAGGTATAACGGTCGAGTGAGTGCTTGCTCGAACTCGAAATAAATGTAGCCCGTAGGCTTAGTAGTCGAGTGAATGATTCGAACTCGAAGTAATGTAGCCCGTAGGCGTAATGGTCGAGTGAGTGCTTGCTCGAACTCGAAATAAAAGTAGCCCTTAGGCTTAGCTGTCGAGTGAATAATTCGAACTCGAAGTAATGTAGCCCGTAGGCGTAACGATCGAGTGAGTGCTTGCTTAAACTCGAAATAAAAGTAGCCCGTAAGCTTAGTGGTCGAGTTTATCTTAATTCTGTTTGCGTAATAAATCTCCAAATATAGGAATATTTCTTGGATATAAGATATCGGTAAAGAGGAGAACGTTTTCTGCAAGTCATTATACATATGTTCATGTTTTGCGTCTGGGTTCGGGCCAACTACATGAGCATGGTTCGTTTTGACTATTTGGCTCTTACAACGTTTTCTATTGGAACCCCATTGTTGCGAAATAACTTTCTTGCATCAGAACTTGATATATTTGAGGGCTAATGCACCCCCAGTATTCGAGGTCGATTGTAAAGAGGCCTCAGATACTGTTGTAAGTGCATCACGATCATTGGTTGCCTCATTAAAAACCTTGCCGAAAAATCTATTTGGGATAAAATCGGTCTAAGGGAAAAAGAGTGCAACGCGTGCTTCATATCTAAGACTTCGTATTGAATGATCCATCTTAGCTCCTGATCGGACTTCTGCAGGGGTTAGTTTTGAAATGTAAATAAATATGGGAGGGCCGTACCTTAGCAGTAGTATCGTTTTAGATGTGACACATTCCAATTGCTTGATAGTTGTTTGCCGTTTATAATGCTGAGCTTGTGTGATCCCTTTCCGACGTTCTCGAGAACATGATATGGTCCTTCCTAGTTCGGTCCTTGTTTTCCTTTGTTCGGATTTCTGGTATTTAGGGTGACTTTCCTTAGCACTAAGTCCCTGGGCTTAAAATGGCGGAGCTTGGTTCTTCGATTATAGTATCTTTCGATTCGTTGCTTTTGGGCGGCCAATTGGACGAGAGCAGCTTCTCGTTTTTCGTCCGATACTTCGAGGCTAGTGTTCATAGCCTCGTTATTTGATTCTTCTATTGTGTATAGAAATCTGGCACTGGGTTCGCCGACTTCGACTGGTATCAAGGCTTCTGACCTATATACTAAGGAGAACGGGGTTGCCCCCATACTAGATTTTGACGTTGTTCGATATACCCAAAGGACTTCGGGTAGGATTTCTCTCCACTTTCCTTTAGCATCGTTCAACCTCTTCTTTAGGTTTTGAATGACAGTTTTGTTCGTTGATTCGGCCTGTCCGTTCCCACTGGGGTGATACGGTGTTGATAATATCCTTCTTAATTTGTGATCTTCGAAGAATTTCGTCACTTTGCTGCCAACAAATTGTTTCCCATTGTCACATACTATTTCGGCGAGTATCCCGAATCGACATACGATATGATCCCAGATAAAGTCTATAACTTCTCTCTCTCTTACTTTCTCGAACGCATGTGCTTCAACCCATTTTGAGAAATAGTCAGTCATAAATAAAATGAATTTAGCTTTACCTGGGATCGACGGCAGAGAGCCGATGATATCCATTCCCCATTTCATGAACGGCCATGGCATATGTGCTTGTAACTTCCTGGATCTTTTTCTTGTCTTTTTATATCTATATTTAATGATGTTTTAACAACCCCCTCCCCCTTGTATATAAAGTTGTTTCTCATGTGGAGACACTCAACATTGACATGGAATATGTGCTTGTAACTTCCTGGAACTTTTTGTTGTCTTTTTATATCTACATTTAATGATGTTTTAACAATCCCCTCCCCCTCGTAAAGTTGTTTCTGTTGGAGAATGCAAATATACCTTTATTTATCAGTGAGAAGCTTTTCTTTTGCCACTGTAAAGCTACACTTTGATAGGGTCGTGCTGTTGCTTTTTTTTTTTGTGGCAAATGAGCTCTGAAAGAAAAGGATGGTTGAGCTATCACTGTTTACTTGGGTTGCCTGTTTACTTGGGTTGCATGTTTACTTGGGTTGCCTGCCATGAATCTTTTTGATAGGAACAACCCATTATAATCATTTTCGAAGTACTGTTATGATTAGTTGGTTCTGAATATTTTCTGTGCTGGACACTTTTTCTATGACATCATCAATTTCCGTAAGGCTGACCTGCATTTGGTCCTGATTAATTTCTCTATCTCCAGTATAATATTTCCTTCCGCTGCTTTGAGTTAAGATATTCGGTCGAAGAGAATAATATTGATCTGCAGAGTTGGATTTCAAGCTTTGTGTTACCCAACCTCAAGAATATTAAGATTGTCAACTCCTTCGGGGTGTGTTTGAAGAACGAATTCAGATGGGGCTTTGACAAGCTTTTCAAACTTTCAGAACTTCTGTTAAAGAATGCAACGGTTTTGCAGAAGTTCGTTATCATATCAAAGAAAACAAAATGTGAGAGATGTTTAATGAACTGTGTGTCCAGATTCTTATTTCGATTGGCTGAGAAGTTGTTAGGTTGCCAAAGATCCTCCAACAATTCCGTGATTATATTCCAGGAGTGAGATTTCCATGACTTGACTACAAATTGATAAGCTGCTCATGCAGTTGTGAATCTTTAACTTCTCTATGTAACAAATGATTATCCTTTTGTATTTACCCTTATGGCATACCAAATATTATGGTATCTTAGTTTCTCATGAAGCTTTTGTTTGTTCCGTATTAGATGTCGTGCATGTGCATTGAAATTTTCTTGCTACTCTTGTTTCCTGGCCATAATAACATGAGCAGATCTACAAGCCAACTTTTTAACGATAAGTAGCATCATAAAATTATCTCTGCGTGACCTATAGGTTACGAGTTCGAGCCGTTGAAACAGCCATTATTGCTTGCATTAGGGTAAGCTGTCTACATCACACCCCTTGGGTGCGACCCTTCCTTGGACCCTGCGTGAATGCGGGATACCTTGTGCACCGAGCTGTCCTATTTGTTTTTTAGCATCATGAAATTATTGTGTTTTACTACCTTGCTTTGTGAATTGCAGCAAGATCTATAATTGCGAAATAGTTTCTTTTTTGGGGTTTTTTTGTGAATAAAAATGTCTAAATTTTTACCTCTAATAATATGTAGCAGTTGTGATGTTAAGGTCATTGTAAGAATATAAATAAATCTATATGTTTGATTCGTCTGAAATCTCCATTCTTCTGCCAGGCACAGCTTACAAGGGGTTGTAAAAGATTTTGGTGAAACAACACCTCTCTTAATAAATGTCGTGAAATTTTTTAACCCAGGAAGGCCTATCAATGACAGAGTTGCTGAATATGGACCAATTTTCTGTAGATATACCACAAATTGAGGGGTGAGTACCCTAAGGTACCTTAGAGAAGACTAGTTTGTAATAATTACGGTGCACGTAAATAGATATTCACACTTAGATTGGTTGCTTATGAAAAATTATACACAAGGGACAGGCTGGCAAAAATGGGGTCTACTGTCCAACCAACTATGCCTTTTGTGTAACTTAGAGAAAGAAAGTATAGACCATTTGTTCTTCAAATGTGGGGTGGCTGCTGAGATATGACACAAAATGTTACATTGGCAGAGAATCTCTAGACAAGCAATGGGATGGAATGATGAGAGGAATTGGGTTATAACTCACTTTAATGGGAAGAGCTCTAGTGCAGAGGTGTTTAGAATGGTGTTAGCAAGCATCCACTATGTTTAGCAAGAAAGAAATCAAAGAGAATTCACGAGCAATCAAAGGCCTGCTGATATCATCACCAAGTTGATTGTCCAGGACGTGATCTTCCGAGGGAGTATGAGGCCAAGACTGGCAAGGAAGCTGCAAAGTCTTAATTTTTATCCATGAGCCTGTATTGTTAAGAGTAGTCTAGTTGATATTAGTTGCTATGCTGGAAACTTGGGCTATTTGCCCAACTTCTTCTTTTTTCTCTTTTTTTGAGCTGTACATATCTTTACTTAGTAAATAAAAGTTTTACTTACCAAAAACAAATGTCGTGAAAGCTCCTTTTGTTTGTGTTTTCCCTTTCATGGAATTTTTCTTTTTAAATGTCTCCCAACCAAATATATATATATATATATATATATATATATATATATATATATATATATATATATTTGTGTGTGTGTGTGTGTGTGTGTGTGTGTGTGTGTGTGTGTGTGTGTGTGTGTGTGTGTGTGTGTGTCAACCTCGTGTAATATCAAGCCATGATGCGAAGTTAGGTTACCAAACTCGTGACCCAGAGACCGATCAAGATCAAGATCGGCCAAGATCGAGATCGAGCAAAATAGAGACCGATCAAGATCGAGCGAAATAGAGACCGATCAAGATGGAGATCGGCCAAGATCGAGAACGAGCAAAATAGAGATAGAGCGAGACCGAGGAAAGCTTATCTAGCCAAAAAACAGAAAAGCCGGAATATCCGCAATTGGGCGGGAATCTCGACAGAAATCCCGGCGCATATCAAGGAGAGACCAATTAATTAACATATCATAAGATTCCTTATTGTATTTAGAATTATATTAAGAGTAGGATTTTTCTATTATATAAAGGGGGTCTAACCATTTGTAAGGGGGGATTTTTATGAAATATAAAGCAATATATTGCCTTTCTTCTGGTTTTCAATATTTAGTCATTTTGTTCTTGTATCAGTTTATTCTCCACTTGGTTTAAGGGTGGTCGAACTTGAGGGCCAAGGCTAATTGATTCATTTGGTTTGTATTTATTTCGTATACAGTTAATTTCAATACTAATATATATTTTCTTAATTTGTACCAAGTTATATCACGTATCCTTAAAACCACGTATAAATTTAATTATTATCCATTTTTCGGATAAACAGTTTGGCGCCCATCGTAGGGCTAAGGATAATAGTAGTTATTTCATACAAATCTCTATAAAACACACAATTTTACACTTGCTCTTTGAAGTGTCTTTGATTTCAGACTAAAAATGACGAGCTCTCAATTACTGCCCCTGCATATCGACAACGGATATGGCCATCAAGGTGAGAATAACAATGTGAGTCTCGGTAATGTAAGGCCACCCGCTGACCCTGTTGGGACTCGGGCCGTGGATTCGATTGGCATTAATTCACATATGGCCATCGACGCGGACCAGCATACTGGTCCCGAAAATAGCATCCATGGTGGAACCCGATCTGTAGCTCGAAATACCCAAAATATTGGAGAAGACGGGATCGACCTACATATAATCTTCAAAATGCTGCAAGCTCAACAGGTGGTAATAGCTCAAATATGCCACCGATCGCAGAGCCAAACCCAGGCACCGAGCGGGGCTGAGCCCGGTCCACCCCAAGAAGTCACCTACAGAACAGGGCCAACCGTGGTAAGGTCAAATGAACAAGAATCGGGGACTAACTCCAAAATTATAAAAATGCTCGAGGAACTAACAAAGCGGATAGAGTCAGGGGAAAAGAAGATCGAAGCAAACGACAAGAAGGTGGAAACTTATAACTCCAGGGTTGATCATATCCCAGGGGCACCACAAATAGTGAAGGATTTGGATTCCAAAAAGTTCGTATAAAAGCCCTTTCCCCCGAGCGCGACTCCCAAACCGATCCCCAAGAAGTTCCGCATGCCCGAGATTCCTAAGTATAATGGAACAACCAACCCCAACGAGCATATCACCTCTTACACGTGTGCCATTAAAGGGAATGATCTAGAGGACGATAAGATCGAATCCGTGTTACTAAAGAAATTCGGGGAAACCCTGTCAAAGTGAGCGATGATATGGTACCATAATTTACCATCTGACTCTATCGATTCATTTGCCATGTTTGCAGATTCTTTTGTAAAAGAACATGCCAGAGCCATAAAGTTTGAGACTAGGAAGTCGGACCTTTTCAAGGTAAAGTAGAAAGATCACGAGATGCTCACGGAGTTCGTGTCTCGTTTCCAAATGGAACGAATAGATATGCCACCGGTCGCTGATGATTGGGTCGTTCAAGCTTTCACTCAAGGACTAAATGAACGAAGCTCAGTGGCTTCACAACAGTTGAAGCAGAACTTGATTGAGTACCCGGGTGTTACCTGGGACGGTGTACATAATCGATATCAATCGAAGATTAGAGTCGAAGACGACCAGCTAGGGGCTCCTTCCAGGTCCGTTACCAAAAGGGACGTTGATCGAGAACCAAGGCCGAATAGTGATCGATACCATCCATATAATAGAAATCGTAGGAGCAACGGACCTGGGCATAACCCCGTACGAGGTGAGAGGAGACATGATCAAGGCTAGATCTTTCGAAGGCTCATGAGCAAAAATGGTTTTGACAGGCATACCAGACCTAAGGAAGCACCGCGATTATCACAATATAACTTCAGTGTTGATGCATCTGCTATCGTATCGGCTATCGGACACATCAAGGATACTATATGTCCTCGACCTCTGCAGACAGATCGATCCCATAGAAATCCCAATCAAGTATGCAAGTATAAGTGATCGATCCTATAGAAATCTCAGATTGAAGACAATTGAGAGAAGAAGTAGCACGGTTATTCAATGAAGGGCACCTTCGGGAGCTTCTAAGTGATCGGGCCAAAAATTATTTCAAAAACAGAGAATTTAACAAACAAAACGGGCAAGAAGAACCCCAACACGTCATTCATATGATCATCGGAGAGGTGGATGTTCCTCAAGGTCCAATGATAAAGCGCACCAAAGTATCATTCACAAGGGAAAAATGGAGTCGAGATTACATACTAGAGGGAACTTTATCTTTCAACGACAATGACGCAGAAGGAATCATAAAACCCCATAATGATGCACTGGTAATTTCTGTACTCATGAATAAAACTCGAGTTAAACGTGTGTTGATTGATCCAGATAGTTCAGCCAACATCATTCGGTTGAGGGTCGTAGAACAACTCGGCCTACTAGACCAAATCATGCCTGCAGCCCGAGTGCTAAACGAATTCAACATGGCTTGTGAAACTACTAAGGGAGAGATAACGTTACCGGCAAACGTGGTCGGTACTATCCAGAAGACCAAGTTTTATGTGATCGAAGGAGACATGAGGTACAATGCCTTGTTCGGGAGACCATGGATCCACAACATGAGGGTTGTGCCCTCGATCTTTCACCAGGTATTAAAATTTCCGCCGCCAGAAGGGATAAAGAAGGTTTATGGGGAGCAGCCCTCCGCAAAGGAGATGTTTTCCGTCGATGAGATAATTTCGATATCAACACTCTCATCTACAAAGGACTCAGGTTCGAAAGCAAAACAGGAAGCCAAATAGCAATCATCGTTACCAGCCTCGACCCAATCAGACAAGCAAGGGATTGACGAAGACGACGATTACGCGGTTCCTCGATCCTTCATAATCCCCGATGATTCCGATGCTATCAAATCAACGGTCGAAGAGCTGGAACAAATCATACTAATCGAACGCCTGCCCGAACGAAAGGTATACCTAGGCACGGGGTTAAATCCCGAGCTCAGGAAATAGCTTATTCAATTTCTTATAACTAATATGGATTATTTCACTTGGTCCCATCTCGACATGATAGGGATCCTACCGAAAATCACCACCCATAAACTACGCTAGGACCCGAAGTTCTATCCGGTGAAGCAAAAAAGAAGACCCCAGTCCGAGGTCAAACATGCTTTCGTCAAAGACGAGGTAACCAAGCTTCTTAAAATAGGGTCCATCCGTGAAGTAAAATACCTCGAATGGTTAGCAAACATAGTAGTAGTCCCTAAAAAAGGAAACAAACTTAGAATGTGTATAGATTACAAAGATCTAAATAAATCATGCCCCAAAGATTCTTTTCCATTGCCTAATATCGATCGCATGATCGATGCCACGGCCGGCCCCGAGATCCTTAGTTTTCTCGATGCCTATTCCGGGTACAACCAAACACGGATGAGTCTGGATGATGAGGAAATGACCTCGTTCATCACTAAATATGGTACCTAATGCTATAATGCAATGCCATTTGGATTAAAAAATGCTGATGCCACGTACCAACGCCTAGTAAATCGGATGTTCGAAGAACAAATAGGTAAATCTATAGAAAATTACATTGATGATATGTTAGTTAAGTACCTGCGAGTAGAGGACCATTTGAAGCATTTGCAAGAGACCTTTAGTATCTTGAGGAAATATAGCATGAAGCTGAACCCGAAAAAATGCGCATTCGGGGTCGGGTCAGGCAAATTTCTCGGATTCATGGTGTCCAACCGAGGAATCGAGATCAACCCCGATAAGATTAAAGCTATCGAGGACATCACGATAGTTGACAACGTAAAGGCTGTGCAGAGGTTAACCGGGTACATAGCCACCCTGGGGCGATTTATCTCGAGGCCTACTGATAAAAGCCATCGATTTTTCTCGTTACTAAAGAATAAAAATGACTTCGCACGGACACCGGGATGCCAGCAGGCCTTGGAAGAGCTTAAACGGTACTTATCGAGCCCGCCACTACTTCACATACCAAGGGCAAACAAACAACTTTACTTGTATTTGGCAGTATCGGAGATAGCGGTAAGTGTAGTCCTTATCCGAGAAGAACGAGGTATGCAATTTTCTATTTATTATGTTAGCCGGACCTTAGGTGAGGCCGAAACTAGATATCCCCACATAGAAAAATTGGCACTCGCTTTGATAAGCGCCACTAGGAAATTATAATCATACTTTCAATGTCACCCCATGTGTGTTGTAACAACTTACCCACTTCGAAATATTTTGCATAAACCTGAGCTTTCGGGACGGTTGGACAAATGGGCCATAGAAATCAGCAGGTATGATATTGAATATCGACCCCGAACAACAATTAAATCTCAAATTTTGGCAGATTTCGCAGTTGACTTCACGCCGACCCTAGTACCCGAGGTCGAAAGAGAACTATTGATAAACTCGGGCACGTCCTCGGGAATCTGGACCCTCTTCACGAACGGTGCCTCGAACACAAAAGGTTCCGGACTAGGCATCATACTTAAAACCACCCACATGCAACATGGTTATACAAACCTTTAGAACTGTGAAATTGACTAACAACGAGGCTGAATATGAGGCCATGAATGCAGGTATCGAACTAGCCAGAGGCTTGGGAGCGGAGGTGATCGAAGCCAAATGCGACTCCCTCCTCGTGGTGAATCAGGTTAACGGAACTTTCGAAGTTAGGGAAGAACGTATGCAAAGATACCTAGATAAGTTACAAGTAACTTTGCACCGATTTAAGGAGTGGACTTTGCAACATGTGCCTCGAGATCAGAATAGTGAGGTCGTTGCCCTCGCAAACTTAGGGTCATCGGCCGAGGACAACGAGCTCAATTCGAGGGCCGTTGTACAACTCATGAGGTCTGTAGTCGAAGAAGGCCACACCGAGATAAATTCCACAAGCTTGACCTGGGATTGGAGAAATAAATACATAGAGTATTTGAAAATTGGAAAGCTTCCCTCATATCCGAAAGAATCGAGGGCCTTGCGCATGAGGGCAGCACGATTCACCTTGTCCGAAGATGGAACCTTGTCCAGAAGAATGTTCGATGGTCCATTAGCAATATGATTGGGACCAGGAGACACCGAGTATGTTCTAAGGGAAGTTCATGAGGGCACTTGTGGAAATCACTCTGGTGCCGAATCATTGGTTCAAAAGGTAATTAGAGCCGGCTATTACTGGATCGATATGGAAAAAGATGCAAAAGAATTTGTTTGAAAATGTGACAAATGCCAAAGGCATGCACCAATGATTCACCAACCCGAGGAACTTCTCCAGTCGGTCTTGTCACCATGGTCATTCATGAAGTTGGAATGGACATCGTTGGCCCTCTTCCATGGGTACCAAGTAAAGCTCAATTTATTTTATTCATGACTGATTATTTTTCGAAGTGGGTTGAAGCACAAGCCTTCGAGAAAGTTAGGGAGAAGGAAGCCATCGACTTCATTTGGGATCACATCATATGTCGATTCGGGATGCCATCTGAAATTGTGTGTGGTAACGAAAAACAGTTCATCGGCAGCAAGGTAACCAAATTTCTCGAGGATTACAAGATCAAAAGAATCCTATCAACACCTTATCATCCTAGAGGGAATGGGCAAGCCGAATCGACCAACAAAACCATCATCCAAAATCTTAATAAGTTGCTAACCGACGCCAAAGGAGAGTGGAAAGGAATTCTACCCGAAGTTCTCTAGGCATACCGCACGACCTCGAAGTCCAGTAACGGGGCTACTCCATTCTCACTAGTTTTGGCGCCGAAGCTCTAATATCGGTCGAAGTCAGAGAGCCAAGTATTCGGTCCCGATATGCAACAAAGGAATCAAATGACGAGGCCATAAATACGAGCCTAGAACTATTGGATGAAAGGCGCGAAACAACCCTCATCCGACTGGCCACCCAAAAGCAACGGATCTAGAGATACTACAATCGAAGATCCAATCTTCGATATTTTAACGTCGGGGACTTATTGCTAAGAAAATTCAGCCTCAACACCCGAAATCCCAATGAAGGAAAATTGAGTCCGAATTGGGAAGGACCATACCAAATTCTCGAGGTCACCGTAAAAGGGTCCTACAAGCTCAAAACGATGAATAGGGAACAACTACCGAGCAATTGGAACATATATCACCTAAAATGGTACTACTGCTAATGTACAACCCTTTTTCATTCCTTTTCTATTTCAGATTAACACTTGTAGGAGGTCGACAAGAAACGACGATGGATTTTTCAGCAAATGACACGAAGTCTTTAGGTCTGAAAGCAGGTGTTGCACTCATTTTCCCTCAGACCGATTTTGTCCCAAATGGATTTTTTCGGTGAGGTTTTTGACGAGGCAACGATGAATCGTGCTAACTTAGAATCAATCCCGATTATGAATCGGCATCAAAGATCCATTCAACAATATCCGAGGTTCCTTTGTAATCAACCTCGAATACTGGGGGCTACCCTCAAATATGTGTTATCTTCGAATATCAACTATAGCGAGGAAACTACTTCATAAAGGGAGGGTCTCAATAGATAGGATTTATTATAAGGATCAAACGATCAAAACGAACCGTGCCCACGTTGATTGCTTTAACCCTGTTTTGATCAAGAATAAAGAGAAGTACCTTCCTTAAAAACATCTCATGCTTTACAAACATTTCTTTAAATCTTATCTCTTTACATCTCTTAAAAAGCTTCGTACTTCTGAAAATAACGAGTCCAAGGGAAATACTCAACTGGAATATGAACGATCGCTCCCTCACTCGGGGACTGCCGTTCGACTCAAACAGCCCAAGTCATTGGGCCTCGGGAGAAAAAGACCTAATAGCCAATGTTTCGATATCTAAAGGTTACAGCCACCCCACTTGGGGACTATTATCTCGGGCAAGCCTGGATAAAACGAGAAAACAAGCCCAATAGGTAGCTCTCGAACTAAAAAGCTACGACCAATTCAACACGGCTCAGAGACATCCGAAATTCATAACAAAAATAGGCCTTCGAAAAAGAGAAATCTTTCACAACCAGTTCTAAAGGCTAACCTCGGCAAAGTCTCAAACTTAAGATATTTTCGGATTGAAACTTTGGTAACATCGAACCCCAATACTGCCTTAATATCGAGAAACGCAGTAAAGGCAAGGTTTATTCGAACCCTCAAACACAACCTGATTGATTCATGTTAAGGCATTTCAATCATTGTAAATACAAATAACAAAGCAAAGAAAAAACAATGAGAGCCGAAAGGGAAAGAAAAGCCTAACACAAAAATTTACAACGGCCAAAAACGGCCTCAGAAAAAATGCAATAGATAAACAAAAAGTCCTAAGTAGCTTGATCTTCATCGGAGGTTGCATCCCCATCCTCAGGGTTTTCTCCATCTTCGAATTCACTCGAGCTCTCGGAGTCTTCCTCAGGGAAGGCCAGCCTCCGGGCCCTGGCTTCCTCTGCTTTGGCATTTTCGATCTCAGCCATAATATCAAAACCCTGGGCATGAACTCCCTCGAGGGTTTCCCTTCGATCTTGCCATTTTGCATGATCCACCATGCCCTTGGTCTTGGCCTGGATGGCCTCGACGTCGACCCTAAACTGGGCCACTTTAGCATCAGCTTTTGTGTTGGCCACGGACACCTCGGATATGGCCACGACCACCACAGATCTGGCCACTTCGAGTTCATTGGCCAAGCTTGCCTTATCAGAAACAGCCAAATTCAACTGAGACTAAAGCTCCTTGATCTTCTCAGCCTACATCGAGGCCTTCTCTTTTGCACTTGGAGCTGGGACTCGGCCGACTCCAATTGCGCTTGGACGGTTTCCTTTTTCGAGGCTAGGATGTCCATGTTCTTTTTGAAATTCTTCCGCCTCGGCCTGTATCACATCTACCTACATCTGGAGCCGTTCGATTTGTTCGAGCCTTTGCCGTACATGCAGAATCGGATCGTTAGTAGTTATCTCCAATTTGTCTTCACTATCGTGAAGAATTCAGAATACCTGCTCGGCCATCTCGGCATGTTCATCCCAAGCCATCACTAAATCGGCCTGAAGCTTCTCAGTGAGAAGCTTGTAAGTATCACTTTTCTCAGTGAGGTCCCGAACCTCAACCTTGTGCTCCTTCCGGATTCGGAGGAAAGCCTCATGATGCAACACCAAAGCCTGCAAATAAGGCGGAAGATGTTAGAATAATCTACAATTCCAAAGTTTAAAAGAAATAATGAGTGTCCCTCGAAGTTACCCGATTCAGAGCATGTTGGGCATCATTAAACAAGCAAGCAGCTCCCACCGCGTTCATCACATATTGATCTTCCTCGATCACCAAGGATCTAAGGTAGCTAGCAATCCCCACGGGGGGAGAGAAAACCCGGGCATCCTCCGGGATAGAAAGCACTATATTCCGCGATCACCAAGGATTTGGGCTCGATGAAGACCCGATAATGCCCGATGATGGTACTTTCTTTGGTACCGGTAAACCACCAAACCCGGTGAGATCCTCCGAGGAAGCGGACTCAAACCTATCCAAGAAGCCATGGATATCAATCACCCCTGAAAACCCTCATAAGAGCGACCTTCCAACATATTGGCCTCACAGATCATAGCGTCCGAAACTTGAGGGGATCCAGAAATATCGATCAATCCGAGCTCGTCCCTCGGGATATCTTCCGCTGCCTGGGAAGCCTTGTCCCCGGCCTCTCTCTCGACCATCTCAGCTTGGGACGGAGTGGCTTCAACTCTTTCTGGTTCAGTAACTTCGGCCAAAGCTCCCTCATCAACCTCCGCTGATTCGGAGGACTTTTGTATCAAAACATTAACACGCACACGAGCCACTAGTTTGGAATTATCTTCCTCTTCTCCTTCTTCGGGATCATCCCTTAATCGGCGGATCAAGTCCGAAGGCATAGCACCGATGTCCCCCTTGGGCTTGCGAGACTTCCTCGTCGGTTTTTTCTTTTCCGAGCCCGGGGAACTCGGAGCCCTTTTTCTCTTCTTCATTTTGGCCTGTTTCGGAGCAGATGAATGGACTTCTTCATCACCAAATAGGGGCCTCATTCCCGAGGCCTACAAAGGAAAAAAGGGGAGTAATCAAGAGAAGTAGATCGAACGATAACCGTTCTAAGAGAGAAACTTACCATGATTACAGGCCTCCCATCGACCCTTTAATAACTCCATCCAAGCACGCTTGGAGTATAGTATCTGCGACACCAGGCCCTCGACCCATTGCTTGAGTTCCGAAATCGATTCCGGCATCTGGGCCACATATGTAACACCAAAAGAAATAGATAAGGAAATAAAATTAAAGGTAAAACAGCAAAATTGAATGTTCAAAGGGAAATACTACTCACGATTCATGTTCCATTTCTCAGGAAACGGCATGTCTTCAGCAGGGATCAGGTCCGAAGTCCTTATTAGGACAAATTGGACTATCCAACCTCGGTCATGAGCCTCATCTATGCTCGAGAACAGGGCTTTGTTGACTCGGCGAGCAATCCTGATCAGCCTGCCTCGATAGAGTCGGGGACTGTAAAGGCGCATAAGGTGATCGAGGGTAAAAAAACACCCCTCGATTTTGCTTGAGAAGAATCGGAGGAGAATCACTATTCTCCAAGAAGAAGGATGGATCTAGCCGAGGGTCACGTCGTATCTCTTGCAAAAGGCGACAATGACAGGATCTAAGGGACCCAGTGTGAAGCCGTAAGTGTAAACACTTAGGAACCCCTCTACGTGGGTGGTAATTTATCTCAGGCGATTGGACTACCACATGCTTTTTGTCCCAGTTGCATTCCTCTTTAACTTTGTCGAGGATTTTCTCGGTGATTGAGCATATGTACCTCGAGATCGGCTCACATCGGCCCGGTACCGAGGAGGCATTTTCGACCTTAAAATCGATGACGGTTGGGCACCCTACCGGAACGAATTCCTCAGGGTGGGGCTCCGTCGCATCCTCACCACTGGCTGGTCGTGATGAAGAAGCGACCTCTTTTTGCGACATGATTTTGGAGATTTTCGCCATTGATGAACAAGGAAAAAAAGAATTAGGATGGTATGAGTTTTGATTAGAGTTCTAGAAATTTGGGTGTGAAAATTCTGAAGTAAAGGGATTTTCTGAAGAAGAAGCAAGAGCAGAAAGAGTTTTGAGTGTAAAGTTTGAATGAGAAAAGATAAGGTTCTTATAGGTTGTCGGCGACGGTTCAGAACCGGTAATGGCCGACCAGCAACTGACAGGCATTTAATGCCTTGATAACTGGACTGACGGGACGTTTCGTCGCATACGTCATAATCAGGCTCGTTGCTGACGTCATTACCAATCGAGTCGGAGTTCGGAAATTCATATCGTTTCTCGCCATCTTCTTTCCGAGAAATGAGGGGACTATCTGTATACGGTCAAAACTGAGTTTGCCCTTCGTACGACTAATCGAGACTGGAATATGATAGATCAAGGTTCAACCTCGTGTAATATCGAGCCATGATACGAAGTTAGGTTGCCGAGCTCGTGACCCAGAGACCGATCAAGATCAAGATCAGCCAAGATCGAGATCGAGCAAAATAGAGACCAATCAAGATTGAGATCGGCCAAGATCGAGACCAAGCAAAATAGAGATCGAGCGAGACCGAGGAAAGCTTATCGAGCCAAAAAACAGAAAAGCCGAAATATCCGCAATTGGGCGAGAATCTCGGCGGAAATTCCGTCGCATATCAAGAAGAGACCAATTAATTAACTTATTATGAGATTCCTTATTGTATTTAGAATTATATTAAGAGTATGACTTCCCTACTATATAAAGGGGGTCTAACCATTTGTAAGGTCTTTTTTTTATGAAATATAAAGCAATATACTGCCTTTCTTCTGGTTTTCAATATTTAGTCATTTAGTTCTTGTATCAGTTTATTCTCCACTTGGTTTGAGGGTGGTTGAACTTGAGGGTCAAGGCTAATTGATTCATTTGGTTTGCATTTATTTCGTTTACAGTTAATTTCAATACTAATATATATATTTTCTTAATTTGTACCAAGTTATATCATGTATCCTTAAAACCACGTATAAATTCAATTGTTATCAATTTTTTGGGTAAACAATATTGTAGTAATGAATTCATTAAGGATGATAAAGGACCAATTGAATTGAACTTTAGAAAAGTATCAGGCGCTATTGAAATGAAAGTATATTTCTGTTGATTTTTGGTTATATTTATGAGTTGTTTATTAAATTTTTGCATTTATATTCAATATTATTGATGCCTAGCTTCATTTCCTTATTCTGGCGGTGAATGAAAAAAAAAATCTTGTGTTACCACACTCCTGTAATGTGGACATGCTGCCATTTTTTGGCTGAGGTATTTACGGGCAAAAGAGATGCACATATAGTATGACAACTATTGTCCATTGCTTTGTTGTTTTGGACTGCTACAGAGAGATTCCAAAAGTATCGAACCTTAAAGCAATCAACTATATGCTTGACTCATGCCGTAGGAGTCCCCAGACACAAAGAGGGGGTACGGTCCAACTTGTTTTGGCTGTATACGTATCCAGAAGAGTCAATAGATGAATCTTAACACTTCTAAAGATAGAAAAGGTTGAAGAGAATGACTTTATGAAAATTCTCTCCCTTTTTAAGTTGTTACAGGTGGGCCCCATCTAACTTGCTTACTATGTTATGAGTCCAAATTTAAATTTTTATGTAGAAAGACATAATAAGGGAAGCAAATATCTCTAGAAGAAATTCACATGCTGCCTACTTGAAAATATTTTGATTCGTTCAATTGTATTTTTGCCCTGCTTTTATTTCTTTCCTTTTCTTCGATACAAATGGAAAAATTTCTTGACGACATAACTGAAATCCTATGACAAGTCTAAAACTAGCACAATTTATTAATATTTTATTAACTAGTGATGACGTGATGGCCTTAATGTTAATTTTTGCGAAAAATAGTTGTTCACGTCTTCTATTATTTTAGCATCATTAACTAGAAAAACTACCTCAGGGGAAAAAGAAGAAGAAGAAAAGCTGGAAAACTACGATGGCAAATACCCTCTTTTCAATCTAGATAGCTAGCTTTCTCAAATTCTGATAAGCTTATTGCACAATCAAGTGACCCTTGGCAAGGGAACCCCCACAAGCTTCTTTCTTCTTCTAATAAAAGAATTAGAGTTATTCTTGTTTAACATTTCCTTGTAATTTACGATCGCATGTATAAACACGAAGGGTGGAAAAATGGTTCACGGTGAGTTTCAGAAGATTATTCAAAAACTGTTGTTTTTTAGGGGAGAAGTAATTAATGTTGAATCTATATCAAAATTTGATTTAATGATATTTTTGGTTGAGATTTATGACTCAACACCAATTGAGATCAATCGATCATATTGTCTATTGTTATACTTTATTAGCAATATGCGAATAAGAATATCTAAAAATAAAATATTCATATCATTTATCACGGTATAACAATAATGCATTATTTATTATCCGTATAACATCCCGTATTATTTATTAACGACATGAAAATCATCCCATTATTTATTCATGACATAACAATCCTCCTATTATGGATCACTCAACTTCATAAACAATATATTCATTACGAATTAAAGCCGTATTTTTTTGAGTATAAGGAGTACTTTCTAGTAGTATTTCATTTCTCTTTGGATATTTGCATCAGTCCTATAATATATTTTTATTTCAGAAAAGGAGCTATCCGTATATAATAATTCAACCATTTGTCGGGATCTAGAAAGAGGGGCCAAAAAAGACAGAACCCAAATTGGTGCACAACGAAGACGCTTCAAGATGTAATGTACTCAAGAATGTAAAGGAACAGAAATGGAAAGAATTTGGCAGC